>NC_051154.1:112309596-112409595 GCF_013339745.2 Dermacentor silvarum
TTCTCCATTTTTGACTAAGTTTGTAAATGTGTGAGGTGTGAACTGTGAACTTCTATCTTCCTTCTCCTCTTTCAATCCCTTCTCCCCCTTCCCCAGTGCTGGGTAGCCCACCGGGCTCAGCCTGGTTAACCTCCCTGCCTTTCCCTTATGACTTCTCTCTCTCTCTCTCTCTCTCTCTCTCTCTCTCTCTCCATTTTTGAGGTCGTTCCTCTCGAATTATCGGAAGTGCGCTACGAAGAGCAGCAAGCTCCGCAGCTGTCGATGTCGTCTGGTGTGATGTCTTGAACTTCAAGGTGGTGACGTTCGCAGAAAAAAACACTGATCCTACAGAACCGTCTGTGGTGGTTGAAGCATCAGTGTATAGATTGGTATGATCGCTGTATTGTTCGTACAGCAAGATTAGTGAAAGTTGCTTGAGAGCTGCTGATGAGAGTTGTGCTTTAGTTCGGATTCCTGGTACTGTCAGTCGAAGTAGAGCTCCAAGTCGGGCTAGTTGGTTGACATGCATGGTATATTTTAACTGCGCTAACCCACACGAACAAGGGCGGTTGGCGATCGAAACATATCCATGGTTGGTTCGCATATCAGATGTATTCATTTTTCTCTGTATATATGTCATTTTCACCCATTAAACATTCAGTTGCGAGTTCTGCGCACGTCTTGTCTGCCTCGTCCTTGTCCGTGTAGGTTAGCGCAGTTAAAATATACTGTCAGTCGAACTTGTGGCTGAACCAAGCATCAAGGGAGAAACAAAACTCTCACTGCAGCCGTGTAACCTGATGGAAGGTATATACGATAAGGCAGTATCGTCTGACAAAAAGAGGCGCGTGGACCACGCTTGGAAGAAATGGGCCTATTGGCACACGAAGAACTCGAGAAGGCCGGGGCTCGCTACGCGAAGCTCTACAACCGCAAAGCAAAGCAAAGATCGTTTCAGCCGGCAGACAAGGTCCTAGTCCTGCTACCAACCGAGAAATACACACTGCTTCTGCAGTAGAAGATAACTTTCGAAGTAAAAGAAGGGAAAGGTGACATCGACTATACCATTCAGACTGCGGGAGGGCCCAAGGTCTTCCATGTCAACCTGTTAAAAACGTGAGGACAGAGATGGCATACAACCTTCAAAACAGAGTGAGGCAATATTTAACGTCACAGAAGAAGGAAAAGGCATCCCAGTGCCGGAATATGTGAAAAATGAAACTGTCAAAGACGAGAAGCACGCGTCGCGCCTGACTGCGTCACAACGAAAGGAACTTCAAGACGAAATGGAACAGCGAGAGTCAAGTTTCTTCTCCTCCAGGTCTTCCAAGCAGACGATTCGTCAAAGGGCCTTCGTCGCCAACCCGCGACACTTTGAACTCAGGGAGGCCAACTTAGCAATACGTCAATTTATTATAGGACAAAGTAGCCTACATCGACTAGCGGCGGCCGATTATCGGCTCGCTCGCCTCCCCCCTTCTCATCTCTACATACTCTTTTAAGTACCCTTGCGAATTGGGGTGGTACCCTTATTTTAGGTCTCCTCGCTCACACTCTACCGATCAGTTCTTTTCGAAATAGGTGGTATCATCAACAATGCACACTGTGCCCACCTCCATTTTCCGGTCCAGTTTTTGGAACACAGACCAATATCACTTAAACGAACGCCGCAAGACTCCCTTGCTCGAGGTTCACACGCCTCGGTGCAGTTGGTCCGGTGCAATGGCATGCCCCGCGAACAGATAAATCGCCCCGCGAGCCACTAACCCTGGACATGCCGTAGAATCGTACTCGAGCGCGACGTTGCCAACAGGTCTCCCGTTACATACGTATGTTCAACGGCGTAAACTGTGTATCTCCCACGCCGCAACGGGAATGCCGCCACCCCGGCAGAGCCTGTGTTTGTGTTAGCCTCCAAGAACGCGCCTATATGCCGCTGAGTGACATGCGCGCGGTGAGGCGGCTGCTTGGTCTCTCTTCCGCTTCTCCGTCCGCTTCTCCGTTAGATGTCCGTATATCTTGCGCACCGCAGTAGAAGTGCGTTATTCCCAGTGGTCCTTGTCTCGAAAAGAAGCACTGTTATAAGAAACCAACGACGTCGGCTGTGAAAGAATAAACAAGCAGCGCGAGTAAATGCATCTGCGCCCCGGGTTCCAACGTGGGTGGCGTTCAATGCATGCAAAGCTGCTTGTATCAGCCAACTTAACTGCGAGCTTCCATTTTCACTAATGTTCCAGGAAAGACAGATTGTCACCTAGAAACCACGACCACGGTCACAGTAAACATCAAACAATATCCGCTGCCGTTTTCTACGCGAAAATATATAGAGAAAGAGGTGAAGGAAATGGAAAGGCTTGCAATAATCAAACAATCAAAATCGCCTTACAATTCGTCAGTGTTGCTGGTAAGGAAGCCGGACCAGAAAAACCGCCTATGCATAGATTTCCGCCGCTTGAATGATGCTTTAGTGGCAGATTCCGAGCCCATCCCTAGGGCCGATGGTAGCTGTCTCCGCCCCAGTCGGAGAAAAGAAGTATTTCTCACAGATAGATTTTACGACGGGATACTGGCAAATTCATCTGTCGGAGGACTCTAAACTCAAGACGCATTTTCAACAACAGCAGGGCTTTATCAGTTTTGTTTCATGCCCTTCAGTATAAAGGGCTGCACCCGCCATTTTCGCCAAACTGATGCGTCGAGTCCCAGAAGGGATTCCTGACGTCAATTACGACGACGTGCTCGTCGCCAGCGCAACGTGGGAAGACCACCTTGCCTCGTTGAGTCAACTTTTCAAGGCATCCAGGTAGCCGGTCCGAAAGTGCGCCCGAGCAAGGTCGAATTTGCCTTGGATGAAATTGATTTCCTGGAACACCGCGTTGGGGGAGGAAAGCTTGAACCACTGAGGAAAATATTAAACAAGATAGAAGCAGCTTCACGGCCGAAGACTAAGAGGCAAGTGCGTGTTTTCCTAGGATTAACAGGCTATTACAGAGATTTTATCCCTGGTTACGCTGAGGTCAGCTTACCGCTAACCAAGCTAACTAAAAAGATAAAGATGTAGTAAATTGCACACACATACACGAGAAGGCATTTCAAGAACTCAAAGGCAAGGTCTCCAGCGCTCCCATCGTGCGGCTTACGAATTTCAGTAGACCCTTGGAGCTCCGCACAGACACCTCCGGCACGAGTCTTGGAGCAGTCTTAATGCATGATCACGACAGAATGCTCCACCCAATAGCCTAGGGAGAGAGAGAGAAAAAAAAACACCGGCCAGGCACTCCATACAGATGGTTAACCAGCGAAGCTGAAACTTGCGGCCCCGGTGTTTAGCAGTGGGTTAATCCTGACGCTGTATTGCAGCGTTTTTCAATTATTGGTTACGTGTTTGTGTTTCTAGTGGAACGCAAGCGCCAATGGCGGGCGGATGCTGCTAACCACGACGCCGAGCTAACTCGGATATCGAACGCATGCGACAACGGCGAGCCGAGGAGGAGGCATTGCGGGCAGAACAGCGTCAATGTGGCAATAGCGGGAACGCGTTCGTCGGGGCCAACGCCCGCTTTCGGCGGAAGTTTCTCATCCACGTTGAAATCGCGAAGTGGAACGCAAGAGCCAATGGCCGGCGGACGCTGCTAACCGCGACGCCGAGCTAACTCGAGATATCGAACGCATGCGACAACGGTGAGCCGAGGAGCCGGCGTTGCGGGCAGAGCATGCAGGTACCACGCAGAGAACAACGTCACTGACGGCGCAGCCAATTGATACGTTTAGAGAAACATGGGACGAACGGTTTTTCGTTTCACCTAGCCGTATACAAAATATTTACAGAAAGGCAGAGAGGTCGGCCTCAGCTATAGCTTGGTCTGGCCTGCTACTCTACACCGGGGAAAAGGGACGGGGTGGAAAAGGGCTGATGATTAATGAAGATGATATGAGG
The DNA here is from genome assembly GCF_013339745.2 of Dermacentor silvarum. NCBI lineage: Eukaryota > Metazoa > Arthropoda > Arachnida > Ixodida > Ixodidae > Dermacentor > Dermacentor silvarum. The sequence goes on from NC_051154.1 coordinate 112,313,513, forward strand.
AGAAGGTGCCTATATACAGGTTCCCAACGTTGTGACATCTCTAAAGCCATGCGTCTAGCCCAGTGGCTTGTAGGAAGGCTATAGTGCCACTTGTAATCAAGGCTGCGCTGTTTGCATTGGACCAAGGACCCAAAAGAAGCTCGTCTGATAGCGGCCTCTTATCGACGTTTGCGATGGAAGATAGCAGTTTCTGTCATTGTTGCGTACACTAGACTATGCCAGCAGAAAACTGCTGCCTAGAGAGACAGCCTGCAGCACAACTGAAATAGAATGTCTGGCGCTCGTGTGGGGGATACGGAATTCTTTTAGGTCCTTGCAAACAGCGCAGCCCTGATAACCAGTGCCGCCAGTGGCGCACCGACGCGGTGGTTCAGGGGTTCTAACCCCCCCCCCCCCCCCTGAGGCCAAGCTAACCCCCCCCCCCCCCTCTTTTGTGTAACCCGCTTTTTATCCTTGCGTCTTTGAGTACTGCAACTAAGATCTAAGACGCGCAATCGTTTGCACACTCGCAAACTTGCGCAAAAAGCGCATTTTCTGACAATTTCCCGTGAAGAAATTTAAATTAGTGCTGTATAGATTGTATTGGCAAACTAAGGCAAACTTTCAACACCCCCCCCCCCCCCCCCCCCCCCTGGCAGAGAGCCTGGGTGCGCTACTGAGTGCCGCTATAGTCTTTCTACAAGCCACTAGGCAGGACGCACGGCTTTAGAGATGCCACAACGTTGTGAACTTGTATATACACACACCTCCTACTCTTATCATCATCATTGATTAACCCTTTTCCTCCCTATCCCCTTCCCCAGTGTAGAGTAGCAGGCCAGAGCAAGTTACAGCTCAGGCCGACCTTTCTGCCTTTCGGTAAATAATTTTTCTCTCTCTCTCTCTGGATATAACTCTATGGGGCCCCATTAATCGTCCAGACTGACCGCCAACCTGTCAGCTATTTAAGACAGGCAAGACAGTGGAACAGTAGAGTCCCTCGATGGAGTTTCCTGCTCAGTGAATACCATTTCTTCGACGCTTATGCTCACTTTCATTTCAAACGACCGCCAACCAAACTTCCTTCGGACTTCGGTTGAAATTTTGGGCTTGAGATACATCAGCGCTAGAGTCCGCCCGTATTTTCAGTTTCGAAGCCGGGTAATGCATAAGTAAATATACTGGACGTAATAAAGAGCTTCTGTAGCGACCGCGTGAGTTGGAAACAGGTGATGTGTCACAAAAGTCGCATTATTTCTTCCAGTCTCCACTTCCCCGCCACCCAAGTATACACGCCTATATTAAGCATCTATCCTCTAAAAATGGGCCGCAAGCCTACGTGCCTCGCCTCTTCGCGTAAACGGTAGTGAACGTGATGTTTGGTACATCCAGAGCATGCTGAGCTATGTGCGTTCGTGGCTGTTGTTTTGTGTGTGACTAAATTGCTCGCCAGTGAAGGTGACTGCTAGCAGAGTCTGAACCATAGTGGGAGCACGCCCGGACTATGTGAAGCTGGATTCGTACGTGGCTATTGTTTCGCGTGCGATTGAATTGCCGGCCGGTGAAGGTGACTTCCAGTGTATCCTGAACCACGGGGAAAACCAGTGCGGTGTATGCTTTTTGTGTGCGTCGGGACGGCTAGAGGTGAATGCCGACGCCTCGAGAGGTTTATAAAAACGGGCCGATCCGACACTTTACCAGTTCGCTCTGGGGACGAGCCACATCGGTGTGGACGCACTGTCTACTCGCCTTGTTTGTTGTGAACATTTCTTTCCAGATTACGCGCGCGCGCTCACACACACACACTCACTCTCTCACTCACTCACTCTCTCGCTCACTCTCTCTCTCTCTCACTCTCTCACACACGCACACACACAGTTCATTCTTGATGTTACCACTGCACATCGTAATTGTTCTACGGTGTTGCACCTGTTCTTTGAGATTAACACTTTCATACTGTTTCTGTCTGACAAATTCAGCTACCACTTAATAACACCAGCTTGATTTTTTGTTGAGAGATCACACTAAATTACTGTTCTTTGTTTCTTTTGATCGGGCCTTTGTCTCGTTCACGACGGCAACTGGCGAAAGCCAGGCACCAGACTCCGCCGCCCCCTTATGCCACTGCTCAGGAGCTCGACTCTGAGTAGTGACATGATGAAACGCTGTTTTTGTCGTCGAGTATCTGATCAGAAATGCAACGAAGTGGAATCGAAGAAATGTAGGGAAATTTAAAAGTCGCGGACTCAAAACACTATACCACTTCCATCCAGAATTTAGTTAATTTTAATTAACTGTGTTAAGGAATGATATGCCTCTAGGCAGCGCCGGGTACTCCTCTCTGACGTAACGATTTCGCGTAAAAGCGCTGTAAATGGACACAAACAAAAGGGGGAGGGGGGATCTACCGGATCACTTCTGAAGGACATAAAATACAAATGTCCCTGGGCAAGCGAGATGTGACATCATGAGTGCCACATCAAAAGACAATGCAACATTCGCGAACACTTAGACAAGGCCCTAATGTGTGCCACATTCACCTGCCGGAGTTGCTCAGTGGCTATGACGGTGTTCTGCTCTGCATGAGGTCGCGGGTTTGATTCCCAGCTGGTGCGGTCATGTTCATATTGGGTAGAATGCTTAAACGCTTGTGTACCGTGCTTTGACTGCACATTAAAGAGCCCCAGGAGGTCAAGAGCGCCTCCCTACAGCGTCTCTCATAGCCTATGGGCATTGAGTTTCTTACATAATTACCATAAGGGAAAACTGGCACTGTGCCGCTGTTGTATGCATGGGGCTGCCAGAATGCGGTGGCTTAGGTGTGGCCTCGTTTTCGGTGAACCAGGACATCTAGGTGACGCGAATGGCTAGCACTGTTCCATCTATCACGCATAGTTTGTTCTCTACAAAACAGCACGTAAAGAGATGTTTATGGCTAGGGCCCCGTGATATTTTCATGTGCGCGAGCAGAAACTCTGGTCTTGTGGGCCGATCCCGGAGATAGTAAAGAAAGGGTCCAAGCGCAATGGCACGTACCCCCGTGGACTCCGGGTGGTGGGCTCCGGGACCTGTAACGCGCCCTTGAACTACCCTTGTCACACCTGGGACCCAAAGAGGTCCCATGCACAAGGGTAAGAATAGAGATTTATAGAAATATTTTTGTTACATTTTTTCCAAAGAAACTGTTAATAAATGACCCAAGACACTTGAGTTTAGTGTTTGTTATTGAGCAAGCATGAAGGTGCGTGTTCGTTTAGTGATTGTTGAATATTTGTTGGAAGTTTTTAGGCCGGCATGGAGGTGTGTGTGAGTGCAGTGTGCGACTGCCTAGTGAAGTTTATTAACTTGGCGGCGATGTGCTTGGCGTAAACCTCGCGAGATGCTGCGATGGTCTCGCTGAATGTGAGCTTCTTGAAAAGGTGCAGGTACTTCCTGTTGCAGAAGCCACGCATGACGCGGTCGTTTCTGGGGTCCCAGGATCCGAGCGCTCCGACGACGATTGCTCCGCGGTCACCTTCTGGAACTTGCGCAGCAGGTACTCCCGGATAGGCTGGTACTTCTCTTCCTTCGCCTGGCGGGCCGCGTTCAGGGCTGCGGGCTTGTTGTCGAACGGGCAGGCCACGTCCACGATGATCACCTTCTCGTCCCTGCAAAAAAAAAAAAAAAGATCGGAATGGAGATTAGTCGTACCCACTGGCCGATTCTCGTGGGTGACAGTGAACTTGGTGGTGTTGGAGCTGGGGGTCGTGGTCTCGGAGTCTGACGTGAAACTGAGGGTCGCTCTCCAGCCTACGCCACCAGTGCGTCTCGAAACGGGTAGCTGGACTTCGCTACCGGGACGTCACATGGAGGCTAAGCGGGCCCACGCCGTCGTCGAGCAGTCTTGACGAGGGTTGCTACTTTCGTGATGAGTACAAGGTCGAGAGGTAGGGGAAACGAAACGGCGCGTTTATTTACATGGAAGAGGCAAACTTATTTGCAGAGCAAGGGGATCATCATCGTACTGGATGATGTAGGGAGCGCAGTACATCGTAGCATGTCATCGCTACTACATCTCAGCAGACTACATCGTTCTGGGAGAGCACTAGCTACATGTCAGAGCAGATGGGAGAGCACTGGCTACATCTTTCTCGGGGAGCACTGCAGATGAGCCGCAAACGTCAGCTTAAAAGCCCTCTGCCATCCCTAGATGCCTAGGCCAGGGAAACCTGCGGGCACACCTTCCTCCATCCGGAGCGCCCAAAGACGCCTGAAGGCTCCGCCTTGAGGATGAGGTTAAGCATAAACAGTCCAGGCGCCTTTATTCCCCGAACACACTTGGGAAGGTAGCCTCGAGCGCACACAGCTCACTGTCACAGAGGACAGGAGGACGGGAACGCTTGTAAACGGGAGTGGTGGTGGTGAATCCTTTATTTCGCCCAAAAAGAGGGGACCAGTCCAAGGACCGGTTGCGCTGGCTTAGAGGAGGTCGGCGGGGATCCCTTGGGATTCCGCGCACTCCACCGCACGCTGGATGAGCCGGCGTTGGTCTGCTGGCTCGGAGCTACGCAGGAGGGACTCCCACGACTCTGGGGTGTTTGTTTTGTCTGTGTTGTAACGTAAACGGGAAGTGTTACGTTTGACCCAATCTGGCGCGTCTTGGTTCCTGGGATGACCCAGCCATTAGTGGGTTCGCCTGTCGAACGGCCTTGGCGGCTAGTCGCGACCGTGGGGAAGCATCGCACGGACTTTCCCAGGCATTCCTTGGTCCCAGCGTCATGGTAGGCGGCCGGGTGACATCCATCAGCCACATAGCCGTCAAACGTGTCTCGCCTTGGTGTCGCCGCTGGTCTGTCCGATACGACGTATTGTGGGTCTCACCAAGCTGATTCGTCTCAGGAAATCAGAAGTGGCTCGAAGGTCGCTTCCCCCGCTGGCCGATCGTAACAGTGGAGGCAGCGGCTATCACTCGGTTAACGATGTCGTTGTGGCAGCTTGTGTATTCGCAATGCACAGACGGTCGCGCTGCGTAGTGGCCAGCGAGAAAAATATTTCAAAGAGTATCCGCACAGTCAATGGCACAGTGTTAACGTGTTGCTATCTATGCGCGGGCGCGTTTCCGTTTTATTAACAGCTTCTGCATACGCCATGGAAGAAGAAAAAAGTGTTGCGTGCCTCAGTGCACCAACCAAGCGGTGAAGGATGAGATAAGCCTTCATTTGCTTCCGCTGGACGCGTATCTTAAAAGAAGTCGGCGGTGAAGCTCCGGATCGGCAAGCCTGTGACTCCGCCAAAGAAAGTTTGTTGCGAACACTTCGTCGCCGAAGACTTCTTCTCGAGCAACATCGGTTAGCAGAATGCTAATCGTTGACATTGTTCACGAAGGCATAAACATTACGCTTTTACGATGTGGTAGTTGTAGCTTACGTGAACGGCACATTCAATGCGGCACGAAAAGACAAGCTAATAAGTTCGCGCCTATGCCTTACGACGTCCGAACGCAACCGCTACAGCTGAGTATTTCTAAATAAGGCTGCCCAAACGCTCCCGCAACAGTTGATTATTTGTAGAGCCATTTAGGCAGCTGGTGTCTGGTTTTCGAGCGTAACTAGGTTCGGAGTTTCGCACCGATCGCTAGCTCTGTGGCATATTTGTTTTCACTGACATTATTTGATTGATTTCAAAACAAGATTGGTGTACTTTTTCTGGATTAAACCAAAAACATGCACTCCAGTCATAGCGTTCGTTTTAGATACGCTTCGCGTCGCATACATCCTTCAGTAAGGTTAAGGGCGTCATTTGCCGTAAAACAACAAGCACGCACGCACTTCTCGTTATGTACGCTTTTAGTTATGCAGCGGCATTCCGCAGCCGATGAGAATAAACTCTGAAAAAAAAGAATACACTCGGGGTGCGACGAGAAAGATGAGAAAAATGCCGGCGTGCTACCACACGGACGCGCAGTCGCCTATTCTGATACTCTCTCGGTCCGCCATCATGGATCGCCTCATGGATCGCCATCATGGTCCACGGCCGTAGCCCATGGCCTCGCGGCGTTCAGGGTAACGACATTGAGTGGAGCCCGGTGAACGAAACGCCAGTCCACAAACCTCGAGAATTGCCCAGTGCGCATAAAGTGGGAACTGCTCCAGTCGGCGGCGTCGCACTGCATAACTTTCCCCTGTTTGGGTTTTTGGTGGGGATCGTGATTTCGTGCGTGCGCCAGTGCCGTCCTGGGTGTCCTCACCAGCTTAGTGCATTTCCTCGGACCGAGTGTTATGTCACGTACCCCTGGAGATCTGCGGGCCTTCTTCTTCCAGCTCCCAGGTAACACCCAGTCGCCGAGAAGCCTTGTGGGCCTCCGTCCACGCGGACTGGAGCTGCGTCACCGTGGCCCGGAACTCGCCCTCCGTCTCGTCGCTCAGCTAGGCAGCCATGTCACCAAGATCTGCAGGCCGCCGCAGCCGCTCGCTGGTAACCTCCGTGAGCGCCCACAACGCCAGGTCCTGGACTTCCTTGTCTGCAGAGGCGAGGAGTTTGAACGCATTATCAACTCTGCAGACGTCGCCGATTTTCGCCGCCACTGGAATGCCGATGGCGCCAGCCGCGGAGCTACCGTAGAGGTGGTTGTTGGCAGCAATACTACGGTCGGATCTTAGCCCAAAAGGCCGATCCGCCCTCTCTTGGTCGGCGTTCCAAACGCTTGCGTATCTGCTTTCCATTCCTTCCGGTCTCCCGTGGTGGCGGTGCCGTCTAAATGTCACGCGTATCTAGTTTCCTCCGGCTCCTGAGGGCGGCGGTCCCGTCGTCCACGCAGATGTATATAAACAGCCAGAAATACAAGTTGCCGTTCTCCATTTTCAATTGAACTTTTGTCGTCGTAATGGGGAGGCCGCGTATAGTCCAGATTACCGAGGAGCAACGCGCCTACGAAGAGCGACGTCCGGCATGCGCTTGGCATTTTGTGCACGATGTTCATCAGTGGTGTTTCCCGCCCGCCGGCGACGATTTCACTCTCGTCTCTGTTCCTGCCGTCGCTCTTTGCAGGCGCTTTTATTCCTCCTTCCTCCTCGGGAGTCCGGAATATACGCGAATATGATGGAATTAATATAACAGTAACATGGGTGATACGAGAATGGATGTGCATACTTATCGTCACGATGACAATCGATCAATACAATAAATGTGTTCGTACCTTTGTTCAAAATTCTGTGCCACCTCTAAGTCGCGTGCTAACCAGCTTCGCTGGTCATCCACCTTCACACAGTGGAATAGCTCATGGCTTATTTTAATTTATATTACAGAAAATACAATTCTTATTCAATCATGAGGACTTTTTCTTGGATTAAAAATTATATTAAGCATAAAATGTACGGCTGGCCGATAATGTTGGACGACAGATAACGAGGTCTGTGCTCGCTAAGCGAAAGTTCGTCGTCTGTTTTTAAGGCGAAAGCCTTAAATCTCCATGTTTCAAGGTCGCTGTGAAGTACAGAATAAGTGAGCGAGCTCGCCTCGCGCCTCGCTCTTGCCTCGCGCTCGTACCACTGCTCGCGCGTTCGTTGTCTTCTTCCACAGCTGGCTCCGACGCCAATCATTATGCCAGCGTTCCCATACTGCCCTTCCTACTCAACGCCGGGAAAGAGCAACAGCGGCGCTGGGGAAGAGGAGGGAAATGTCAGCGGTGGTGCAGCCCGTGCGGGAGGGCGTTGACGGAAAGGGCAAATGTCCGCGGCGGCGGCCGTAGAACATTCTGGAAACAGCGGCAGCACGCTCGTAGCGCGCTCGCGCGTCTTGTATTGACCCTTTTCCCGGTGCTTCCGTGGGCGCTGCCATGTTTGATCACGTGGTGACGCGGCCATTGCTTGCCTCAGCTGCCGCCGTTGCCTCCGTGTTTACAGTGCAAGCGCGCGACGCCGGTGCGGCGCACCAAACCGCCATCTCAACGCATATCGTACACGGTGACTGTGTGGACGACACGAAGCTTTGGCCACAGCATTAGAGGACATGTAAGTGCTTTCATAGCTCATTGCGCCTTCTCCAAACGGCGCGGTGCGGTGCTTGTACTAAAAGCGAGGCTAGAAATGTATTCCAAGCTGTCCAAACTTCCCGCTTATGAATTAAATCAGGATCACTGTTCTCGTTCTTTATTTGGCAAAAATTTTGAAGCAGCGGCTTGTCATGTTTCTGACTCAGTAATACTAAGTTCCTCGGTTCCTCGGTGAGGCTATTATCTGGTTGTTTATTTTCAGCCTAATCGCGCTCGCGGGTGTGCTCTGTTGCGATAGATTTGTTCTTGCGGCGCACAAAGCTTCGAATGTAAATGTTCTGTACTTTGTGGTACCTTGTAGCAAAGACGTATTATCGCTAGTCCGCCGCTTACTCTGTGGACCGTCATGAAACGTTCAGCTTCCAACATTCGTGTCTTGGTGTAGTCGCCGTCACTCACGCTTCAGCACATTGATTCAAGTGTGCGCACATTCACTTTTTATTGATACGTTGGCGATAGGGTGGGCGTAAGTTTGCGTGCGAGTAGGGGTAGATGTGTCTAAATAACGTGCGAGAAACTTACTATGCCAGCAAGTGGCGTTACTTCCTTTTGTAACGAGCGGTACTCACTCTTAAGTGCCGACGTTGCGGAGTTGAAGTCCTTTCTTTGGAGGTTAGCTATACAGCGCTGGCGGATGAATTATCCTTCTTTATCCTCAAGGAGAGCCATGCATCGCGAAGGGTCGACAACACAGGCAGTCCTTATGTAGCAGCGGCGACACAGGTTGATTCCGTTCCTTAATATGCGAATCACTATTTTTGCGGCTAACTACCGCACACGTCTTCCCTTTATCGTTACACATTTTGCAGCATGAATTGGGCACAGTGCATTAGCGAACACCCACTTGCATTTCCGACAGCTGATCGCATAGTAGCAAGGCAGAAGCAGTAGTGGTTTCGTATTCGTGCGCATTCGCTGAGGCAACGAATGGCGCGCCGCCGAAAGCGCCATCTCGTTCCTCTAGAGTAAACTGCTCGGCGAAAAGGGTCAATACGTCGCCGCGTGGGCTCAGAGCTTCATTCCACATTGCTATAGGTCGAACTATACTTTCGCCTACACATTCTTAATAAGTTCTAAGCCTCCCCCGTAATTTTAACAGCGGAGCTGTTATGCCGAGCGTAATCTGTCTGTCGCTTACCAAGAAGCCGCTTACCAAGAATCATGGCGCCCTGCTAAGCGAGACATGAGGAGACCAAGGAAGGTTCACACTGCTGAGGAAGAAGCCGCTTACCAAAAATCGCGGCACGCTGCTAAGCGAGACTGCCAGCGTCGACGCCGATTGGACCCAGCACGGTTAGCCGAAGAAGCCGCTGCAAAACGATGACGGCGAGCCGGAGACCCCGAGTACGTCCAGCGAGAGAATGCTAGGAAACAGGAGAGAAAGTGTCGGCTGGTCACTTGGAATTCGTATTAGTTAGCATCACTTCGTATAGCCAGGATCAGCTAGGAAGCGATCATCTCCTTTGTTTCTTTAGCCTTGCGCCACTAGTACAAGCTACCCCGACTTTTTTTTCCTCAATTGCTAATGCACTGTATATAGGTGAGAAAGCTTTATTCAAAGATGTAGCAAGGGTGAATACAAACATTTTATAAAGATTTTATTTTAAGAAAGCTTTATCTGTGCAGCCGGGACCGTGTTTTAGGCCAAGACACGTTCGAGACAAAGCCTCGCACACCTACATCGCGGCATTCCCATGCCGACACAGCAGCGCCCGTTACGAAACTCGCATAGACGTTGGCGCCAGATTTCCCTATAAGTAATATTGTAAGAAACTATATGTCCCAGGGTTCCCACTATTCGATCGCCAGAGTGCCTTATTTCGTCCATTTTTTTTTTATTTTATTTTGTTTTGTTTTGTTTTTTTTTTTTTTTTTTTTTGTTTTTTGCTAAATTTTTCCTCCCAGCGAGAGGATTAAATATGGGCGCGGATGCACTCTTAGAAAAAAAAAGTTGGTAAAAAGGTACTAACGGGTGCACATACAAACTTTATCAACCATTCATACCTCTATAAGAGCTGTTTACTACCGTCTAAAACTCGGACTTAGCGCTTCCTTTACTGGTAAGACTTGGCAAGTGCTGCCTTAATTGGTCTTGCCCATACTGTATTGTGTTGTGTAGTGGCGGTATTACTGCTAAATTTAATGATTAACAGCAGTTTATTTCATTACGTTCGATTAACAGTTATATGCTACCTCCTTGTGCACATATCTGCAGAGTGTGCGCTATACAAATTCATGTTCATAATTTTGCTTATTTGCCCAATATCTACCCATTATTTGATGGTGTTGAATTAATGACTAAACAATGCAGCAATGCCACCGCTTTTTTTTTTCTTTTACCTGCGTGGTAAATGATACTGCTTGCCCCTTTACTACATCCAGTTACGAAGATATTTGTGAACTTTGTGACAAGAGGTTTTCTAGCTTTTGGTTAGTCATTGAGGCGACCTTTTTTCTAATAGTGTAGGTCACCTGGAGTATAGGTCGCCCTTCGTGTATTCACGAGCGCTCAGGATCACGAGTGATCTTTCCCAATCAGAAGCGCCGTTTCACCCCTGCCGGCAGCAACCACTCAATTTATGAAAACACACAAAAAAAGAGTCGTCATGACAACGGCTCTGTTGATGGGAGAAGGTGTTACGACGCCATCCTTTTGACGTAAGCTACGCGCACCTCGCTCAGCAAAGCGAAATTGAAAACAAGTTTTCTCGCTCTGGCTTCTTTCTGAAGATCTTACACTTTGCACCCGTCTTTTGTTGTAATTCAAGCGCCATAACATTCGTAAAGCGCCTACCGCAATTTCGTATATAATGAAAAAATAATTAACGCGTGTTGTATGGTTTGCAACTAGCCCACCATGCATGAAGCATGACTGGGGTATCTTATAACGACATCTTTATTAGACAGCTAAACTTCTGCCATTCCTAATTTGTTATTAGTAAACTTCATATCTCGAGACGTTCACTACACAATACAATGATGCAGAGGTAAAGGAATCCTGTATACAATAAAACCGCGCCACTTTTCGTAGTACTTAGTGTTAGTTAATAGTAGTAGTAATTGAACTAGCATGTCTCATTTTTTTTTTTTTTTTGCTTGGATACATTACACAAAAATATGTGATTGAAGCAAAAGGTACTTCATGAGCCGGACAAAGGCTTGTGCACCCTGTGAAACCCTGCACCGCTTCTGTGAAATCAGTACACGAAATTTTCCCCTCCCATCATGCGAAAAGTTGAACTGGAACCCGGTTCTGTAGAATAACGATTTAATTAACAATTCTACACAACCAAATGTCCCTTTGCTTCAAAAGTAATTATTTGTGACCACTGATTACTGGGAATAGAATCATGAATTACAAAAGGCTTTAAGTAAGATCACAGTGAGAAAACATAAAAAATACAAATATAGAATCACATTAAATAATAACAACTAGCAACACTTTACTAACAATTTATCAAAATACAACGTATGGCTGTAAATTGTCAATACGGTAGTTTTTTACGCGTATTACATAAATTCTAGGATAAATCGGCGCTGTACGTGGCGCCGGTTACTCCTTTTATATCGAATTATTACATACTACAATTATCGACAAGAGGGGGCAAAGTACCAACTAAACACCACATAAATAGTGGGAATACGAAAAACAAAGTCATATAAGCCTACGTAAACGCGACGTCAGGTGGCACAAATACAGCGAGGTCAGGTCACAAAATACACATCAAGCCAGGCCACAGATAGGCACATGAACTGAGGCGACAAGAAACCATATTTCAGTCAAATAAAAATTCGGCAGACACACTTAAGATTGCTTACGTGTGGGAATGCGAAAGCATTGAAGTCCCTTTGCAGAAATGCTTTTTTTTTTTCGCGAGTTCCTTCTCCGCACAACCTCTCGCCTGCGTTCTAATTGTACTCTAAACCCGGTAACTTATGATGTAACGTCTACTTGCGAGTAACTTATAATGTAGTGGCTACAACGGCAGTCGTATTAATGTTTTATTTCTGTTGAGTCTAAGGGTTACAGGTTCCTATTCAAAGCCAATTATAGGTTGCGGAGCCGATTTAGAGGTTACATCAATGGCACCCGGTCTGTAACCTCTACACAGTAACTCATAAACTGCGGCACGACGTATTTGTCAATAAGAGCCAGGAGAGATATACTGCGTCTTCCCACCTGCTTCAACAAGCGGGCGCCATACTGGAAATTTCATATTTCATTGCTGTTTCGCGTTAGTGCGCGATGGAATATGTGCTAATATGGCGGTTTCACGTTTCGCAGTACTTTGTGCTCAGTATTGCTCTCGCATACGTACGTTTGGCACAGTAACGGTCCGTGGCCTTCGCCAACAAAGACCTGCTCGGTGCGGCGCGCGTCTCATGCAGCGAACCATTGTGCGACTCCAAGCAATACACGGTGGCAGGCTCGTCAAAGATCGTGTGAATATTATCAACACTGCCCCGGCGTCCACGGGAGCATGTTTGACCTTGGTAAGTTCTTTTTGTTCAGTTTCGTTTTGATCAAAGGACTAGCTCTTCGTACGTATGGTGTTTAGGCGCAATACTTGCTGCGGGTAACAGTTCGTTTGTGTCTACGCGATGACTTCGCCAACCGCGGCTTCTGGCTGCGTGCCAGAGGTGCCGGTTCATTGAATTGCGTGCAGATTCGTCGCGGTGTTTTACACCGGCAGCTATTAAGGGATAGTTATACTTGAATGTGTGACAGTTTTTTGGCGCGCTTGATTACCATTCAGTGCGGATGATATCGACGGTGTCCCGTTGGCTCATTCATGCGCAGTAAAGGCGGCGGAGTCGTGATGAGAACTCCATTTCACCTTAATGTGGCAGCACAATGGAAGCTACATGCCCTTCCGGTTACCCTCTGGCTGCTGCGTTTTTGACCTCAATACCAGGTCGCAAATGCACGCGCTCGAAACCCCGTTCATGTGGGTAATAATTTGGAAACGTAGAAATTGGTTCCGCGAGAGCAAGTAGCCTAAGCAGTGGTTGCAAGGACTTTGCAACGCTCTCAGGAGAATGCAGTTATTTCTAATCATGGTTAAATTTGCATGTTTAGAAATGCCTGTGATAACTTATCGCCACCGAGGCTTTCTCAGCGCGATCTTTTTGTTTTCAAGGGCTGAGCTAATGATTGTTTTTATAACGCATGCCCACAGAGCCACCCAGGGTGTCGGTTGAATTCGGTACACCATGCATCAGGCCAGCTTATGCAAATGAAGCAATAGTGCACAATGGTGGGTATGCCGTAATGATGGTGTGGAAGAATTTTTCACATTAAGTGCGATATCAATTACTTTGGGTGTCCGGCTAGAAATATGAAAAATGGTTCAGGAGGAAATGAGTCCTCTGAAAATTTAGGAAATGGCAAATTTACCGCATCCTTGCAAGTGGAGCTTTAAACGTGTTGCCATCGCGGAGCAAATTAAAGTGGTGTAGTTAACAATGGTAAGCCTGTTTCATTGTAGGATGAAGCCAATGAGGACGGCAGCTTATTTCTGCACCCTGAACATTTGATGGCAACATGCAGTTAATTGATTTTCTTCATTTACAGGTGCGTCATAATTTTGTGTTGTGCTTTAAACTATTCCAACTTTACACTTGTGCTGTTTTCTTTCTTTTTTGCTCATGCTTTATAGGTGCCGCTGCTCCCTGGAGAGCTTCAAGTGACGGCCCACTATGTATGCAGCAATCCAGAAGGAACCTGTACTTTTAGAGGCCGTCAGGCCGAAGTAAATCAACTTTCTACTAGTGGTCTGTAGCATGCTCTCATTCGCTGCCTTGTAGTATATAATATATGTACTACATAAAGAGCCTGGAGTGCCCGTATAGGCGTTTTGTCCAATGCTTTTACTCACACAAAAGTTTGTACTGCCATGTGAAGTTGTGCCTGGGGGGAATTACTTGCAAGTGTTTGAAATGCTTTTTAGCATTGTTGGAGAAGGTTACTTCAGAAACGATCATTTGCTGAAATGGGCCTCTGGATTGTCTTATCATTATGCGCATAGGTTTTAGAAATTAAAAATGTGTCAAACACAAAGCTTTGTTCAAAAATTAGAAGATTATAATATTGATGTTTACTTAGTAATAATCTAGTATGTCACAAGCAAATTTTCACAAACACGTGACTTTGAAGAGCAACACCTATCTCTGAATTGTTCCCTACAGTATCGTCTTTTTCCAAACAAAACACATTGGTTATTCTATTACTATCTGTACCCGTATGAGTGCATACTTCTAATATGATTGTTGTTTTTCAAAAGAACTAGTAGATAAAAATAGTCAGGAAAAGAATTTATGCATTTTCCTAAATCTGTAAACTGTTGACAAAAGCTGTCAGGCATGAGAAAAGTTATTTCTACTTGTGTAGAAATAGCATTTGATGTTATTTAATCGCTCTACTCGTATCAAGACAATTGTCCATTGCTGCATACTGGCAAGCTGCATTCTGAGGCCTTTATTATGTGTCATTAATACATTTCTAAACCATGTTTTTCTGAAAAAAGAACGTTTCTATTGTAGCACTTCCAACTTTTTCACTCGTCTTTCGTCGAGTGATAACTTTCTAACAGCGGTTAGCCGGTGAAAACTGGTCACCGGAAAACCATAAACAATGTACATTGGCATTACAGTTTCAATGTAACCTGTAAAATATATATGAAGCATATATACCAACTTTATGGATTACAGATCGTTGCATATACCTATACTAAATGTTGCAAACCTATAGGTTACCAACAGGGGCGTAGCCAGGGCCAGGGGAAGAAGGGGGGGGGGGGGGGGGGGGGCTGATGGGGCTTCAGCCCCTACCGAAATTTTTTCGTGCTGGTATGCACCGCCGACCTAAACAACCACCGGCGCCGGGAATCATTCTGGATTTTGTCTACAATGTCTTTTTCACGCTCGAAAAGACATTTCGGCACGAACATTGCGAACTCGTTGGATTTCCTGGCAACGCCTTGCACCTGGAGTCACATAACGCAAGGTGCCCCATCCGGCCGAGCACAAAGTTTCAAGGGTTTTTCGATAGCGAGCGGGCGCGTTGCGGCATATCACAGCTGCCGCGGAATCTACGGAGCGCGTGGATTTCAATTCCGAAACTTTATGGGTATAAAGTTCTCAAACTTTTGACGCGAAAGGTGCACTGGCATTTCCAAAGGCGTGCTTTAGATTTTCAATTCTGGAACTTTATGGGTTTAATGTTCTTATAAACTTGGGCCAACATGCGCGCACTGGAGCCCTCGTGTCGAAGCCGTTCCAGAAATGGAAGCATGCGCTCGCAATCTTCCACACACACGAAAATACGAAGTATCACCATAACTGTCAGCTGGCAGCTGATAATTTTCTCCAAACATTTTCAGGAAGCACGCCCAATGCGATCGATCAGCTGGACCAGGGCAGGCAAAGTAAGAGAAAACAGAAGAAAATTAACGGCCTATTATTGAGGCAGTTCTTTTTTGCTGGAAACAAGGTCTGGCTCTCCATGTCCATAGGGACAGTGGTCCTATGGATTTAAGCAAAGCCTCCGCTGAAAATACTGGTATTTTGAGAGCGCTTCTTCGCATGCGAGCTGATTATGGAGATACATATCTGAAGAACCATTTGGAAAGTTGCCCCAGTAATGCCTCGTATTTAAGTCCAGATGTACAAAACTAAATTAAAGAAATCTGTGGTGAAATTATCAAAGAAAGCCTACACGCCAAAGTAAACGCTGCAGGCTGCTTCTCCATACTTGCTTACGAAACGACGGATATTGCTGGAATCGAACAGCTTACTGTTTGGGCAAGGTACCTAAACAAGGATACCAATCACATCGAAGGAGTGTTTTTAGGTTTTAGCACCGGAATAGAGGCCTATCTCATTGCGACAGCAGGTTCTATGTAAACGTGTACAAACTTTTGCAGATTCTAGTCATACTTCCAGTGACCACTGCCAGCGCAGAGAGAATATTTTTAACATGAGATTACTAAAACACTACTTGCGCTCTACAATGTCTGAGGAACGCAGGTTAGGCTGGCGTTTCTATACGCCCACAGAGATGTCGGCATCAACGTGTCCGAAGTCATTGACCACTTCGCTAAACTTCCCCGCCGAGTGAAGTTTGTCCTTTATAACGAAGAAGCAAAAATCAATACAAGTAGAAAGCTCTGTTCCTTCAGGTCCATAAACTCGTAATTATGAAAACGTATGACTGTTCATCAGCTTTTAAACCGCAGAAATTTTCACCGTTTATTCTAACAGTTAGCATCATGATCAAAATTATCATGCGAAAACGAAAATTACGAGGACATAAATAACCAATTTTGACCGACCTTGCTCATTGAAAGCCCGGCCCACGCGGCGTTTCCCAACAAACACACTCGGATATTGGGTAGTTTAACTTGCCGCATCATCTGTGGCTTTCGTTTGTCCTTTCCTTTTTATATGTCTGCTTTTACTTCGTTTTTGAACCGAAGGAATATCCTTCTTTAATATTGGATGCAGAATATTTGTTGCCGCTCTGCAGGCAGTTATATTGCACATTTTCGTACTGATTTCTGCATTATTCCTCTATTATTCTACCCATACGGATCTGTCGCGACCGCCGCATGGCCCAAGTACATATCACGATTTCTGCGATCATAGTTTTGTTCTTGCCTGGGTCGTCTGTCTTTCTATGCGCAAAGTTTACTATCTGTGACGGCGCAACATATTTATTTGTCTTAGTTCATGCATTATATACAGTGACGTTTGCTTAAATACGTATATTTACTGGAGACTTAGACGTATATTTAAATATCTTGTTGCGAGCTTTTGTGTATACAAGCAGTGAACTTTGTTTCCAGCGACAATTTTTTGCCCTTTATCGGGAATTGTATCTTCGCATTTCTAATGTATATTTTGCAGAACTCCTGCTTTTTATATGTACTCACTCTTTCGACTATAATCTCGGTGTAATTACAATACATGACCGGTAACCGCTGCTCCTGTGCAATCTATTGCAACGAAAGACAGCGTCATTGAGGTTTTTCCCTGGCCGTTGCATATGTACAATAATGTAAACAATGTTATTGAATGACAAAGTTTCATCAAAATATGTCCTCAACGTGTTCTTTTCATGGCCTTTACGTTTTTCATATCAGCTGCATGCACTGCTTTGCTGGTTTCGAACTGATATAGTCCTATAGTTCGTGTGCGATTTTATTTATTTAATATATAGACAAAAAAAACGCGGTAGCATTGATATAAGTCATTTCTGACACAATTTTTGGGACATACGAATATATTCTTTTATGAAAAAAATACATATTTTACTTGACAGTGCGTAGTGTTCAATAATTTCTTTGCAGCATCTAATATACAAAGGCAACGGCAAGGCAGTTACTATTCGTGTATTTGATCCCTCGACAAATTCCATAAGGAGGAGGCCCCCGAACAAAATTTCTGGCTACGCCACTGGTTACCAGGTAATTCTTAAAATAGAGGCATACTAGGATTTGAAAATGTGCACCTATAGTAAGAGTTACCCAGCTTAGAGTGTGCGCCTCGGTAAGGCCAAATGAAAACGCGCCAAGCGTCTCAACTCACTCGCTTGCCCGCGAGGAGTTCATAACTCGGAGGACCGCTCAGCGGCGTTCAGTTGAATATTAATACTGTAAGCGCTAACTGTGCAGCTCATCATCGTCTTCATTTGTATATACCCATCCTCATAATCATCATCATCATTTGTCGGCTTGGTGCTCGTTGGCTGTCTCGCGCTGTGTTGAAATGCAAGAGCTCCGCCTTCGTCCCGGGCGTCGTCTTACAAGTGGTGGAGCGTGCGTTGATTTCCCCGTCCTCTTGCTCTATACCGGTCATCCCTGGAGCTCCACTCTGGTCGACGGTTGTGCTCACCAACACCAGTCATGACACAAACCAACGCATCCACTGGTGCCACCACCACGGCTCAGCCAGCTGGACCTATTTGGTCCATCACCGCACCGCAACGTGACCCTCAGGTATTTTCTGTCCTTCGTGGCGAAGACGTGGAAGTCTGGCTTGACCATTACGACAGGGTGAGCGCTTGCAACCATTGGGACGAGGCACACAAGCTCCGCAATGTTGCTTTCTACCTGAGGGAGGTCGCCCAAGCATGGTTTTTCAACCATGAACGCGACTTCCCTGATTGGTCAGCATTTACTGCGATATTCGGCACATCTGCTGGGTGCTCCGAAGTAGCGAAACAGAAGCTCACTACCCGCATCCAGGGAGCCGAGGAATCTTATACCTCTTACATTGAACACGCTCTGGCTCTCTGCCATCGCGCTCAGAGTGGCATGTCCAAAGTGGAACGTATCCGCCATATCCTGAAGGGCATCAATGCCTTTAACGCTCTTGCAATTCAGAGCCCCAATTCAGTTAGTGACATCATCACGACATGCCAACGCTTTGCCACGATCTGCTCCTTTCGTCTTCCACGCGCCTCCTGCGACGCTCACCTTACCGACGACGAATTGCAAGCGCTCATCCGCATCATTGTGCGAGAGGAGCTTTACGGCCATGCTCCGGCCAACACCGTCATTGCGTCTGCGCGCTCCTCCTCCCAATTTGCGCGAGATCATTAAAGAATAACTGGCGTCCATGACAAGTGTCACCTATTCCCGGTCCCCTGCGCCTGTTTGTGCACCTTCTTACGCCGAGATTGCTTCGCGGCCTGCGGTACAAGTTCCATCTGCACCTGCTGCCGTTGTCTGCGACCACCTGGCCTCGATGGCAGCGAAGGCCCCCGTGAAACCATACGACTCTACCTGGCGCCCTTCCTGCCCAGTATGTTTCTACTGTGGCATACGTGGTCATATATCTCGTTTCTGCCGCCGGCGGCAACAAGATAAACGACGTGGCTATTCCACCTATGAGAGCGACTATGTGCCCAGATCTGACACCTACGTTCCACGACCCTATATATCCTCCTCACGTTGCTCGCCCTCACCTCCGTTGTCCCAAGGCATGTCCCGGTCTTCTCGTCGTCGTTCGCCGTCACCGTTCCGCCGTACTTCATCGCCCTTGCGTCCTGCCTCCAATTCTTTCGACAACCATTCGGAAAACTAGACGCTGCAGTTTTTGGAGGAGAAACTGCTTGTTTGCGATCTGTCCCAATTCCTCCTGCTCGCCCGACTAATTTACTCTCTGTTTGTGTGGAAGGTGTTTCTGTCGACGCTCTTATAGACACTGGCGCCGCCATCTCTGTTATTCATCGCGAACTATGCTTCCGTCTACGAAAAGTGCAAACTCCGTATGTTGGTCCGGTCTTATGTGGCGCCAATGACAGTCCGATTTACCCTACCGGACAGCGTACTGCTCGTGTCCTCGTCGACGGAATTCGCCATCATATTCAGTTTACTGTGCTTTCCTCGTGTGCTCATCCGATCATCTTAGGCTGGGATTTCTTGTCAGCTGCATCTGCTGTCATTTCGTGCGGACAACCACTTATACATATTACGGACACCGAGCTCTCTGACGCTGCCGATTCCTCGCCGCCCCACCTTGTCACAGCGGCAGATTTTGTTCTTCCGCCCGGCCAAGCCCGCAACCTCACCATTAGATCTGGCGAAAATATCGACGGCGACGCAGTGGTTTCCCCTTCTCAGCGCTGCATTTTTCTGGGAATCGCCATCGCTTCTAGTCTAGTGCGTTTCTCACGCGGCTGCGCCAGTCTGACCGCCTACAACACGACATCAGAGCCACTTCTGCTGCCGGAGGGGTCCACTGTTGCCATGCTTATCGACGCAGCACCAGTATGCGTCGTCACTGTTTCGCCTGTCTCCTCCTTCGCCGAGTGTACGCCCACGGACGGTTCACCCAGTGCTCTCAGGGCGACTGTGAGTTCAGATCTCAGCCCAACCTAGACTGATGCCTTGCTGACCATCTTAAGGAAACACCAAACTTGCTTTGATGTTCGGATGGCTTGGGTCAAACAACCGTGGCCGCTCATCGCATCGAAACAGACGGATCCCGCGTCATTCGTCGCCGCCCTTACCGTGTATCGTCTGCTGAACGCAAGGTTATTGAAGACCAAGTCAACGACATGCTCACGCGGAACGTTATAAGGCCTTCAGCAAGCCCTTGGTCGGCTCCTGTTATCCTAGTTAAAAAAGTACGGTTCGGTACGCTTTTGCGTCGATTATAGGGCACTGAACAAAATTACCCGTAAGGATGTCTATCCTATGCCTCGTATTGACGATGCTTTGAACAAGGTGCTGAATACTTTTCGAGCCTCGACTTGCATTCTGGATATTGGCAGATCCCGATGCATGAGCCCGACAAAGAGAAGACGGCGTTTGCAACACCTGATGGCCTTTTCGAATTCAATGTAATGCCTTTTGGTCTGTGCAATGCATCATCATTTGTGCAATGTATCATCATCAATAATAATAATCATCATTTGTCGGGTTATTGCTCGTTGGCTGTCTCGCGCTGTGTTGAAATACAAGAGCTCTGCCTTTGTCCCGGGCGTCGTCTTACAATACTTCTTATTTCATACACTCATTTTTTACACATGACGTGGCGCCACCTCCTACCCATTGTCGGCGTCGTCACGTGCCTAATGACGCACGCACTATAGGCCGCACGTTTAGTCAGCCAGATGGCTGCGACGTGACGTGAGCAATGGCGCGTGCCCTAGACACACCTTTAGCCACCGTGGAGCCACCGTGGTGTCGGGGAAGCGTGCTCGTCTCGCACCCGGTAGGCCCAGGTTCAATTACCACCCAGACCGAAATTACAACGCCGGATTTTCGCGTGATGGGACATTATAATGCTTTCGGATTAAAATATATAAAGTCAGCTTACAACGACTGATACAGAATGTAGTAGATATTTCACAAGCATACTGACACGTGTACTTATTTATGTTTCTCCGGTGACCGGTTTTCACCGGCTAACAAATGTTAAACGTGGCGCAGGACGCGCCTGCATGAATCGGAAGTTTCTCGAATGTTATCGATGGTTCTATCCGTTGTCTTTTGTCACCGAACCTTGTGTAAACTGATTGTATGCACGACGCTAATTGTGTAGTTCTTTCTGGAAGGCACGTGGGCACCAGCGATTACGCTGGAACCTTCAACGAGTCATGTATAAAAGCAGACGTGCTTGACCCGCTGATCACATTTTCGACGATCGCCGACTGTGTTCGCCGCTATCGTTGTGCTTTGAATGTCACTTGCTTTTAGGGGCACAAATTCGCCCAATAAAGAGTGTTTCATCATTCACAGTTTTGCTACTGTGTCCTTGACCGTCACTACACCGTGACAATATTGCTCGCATTCAGAAATCTTTCAGGGGTCATTAGCGCTCGCCTTGGCAGTGGCCATGAACCTGTTCGTCGTTGAAAGGCGCCTTCTTGCTTGCTATCATATAATTTGTGTGGATCAGTTCATGCAAATGGTTCTAACGTAGCGACGGGGTTGGGAATCACAGGCAAGGCTTTTCAGCACATGAACTGCATTGTGACCACCTTGAAACTAACTATAGAAACATTATAATCTTATTGCATAGAAGTGTGCTCGCATACGTGGCGAGAAGACTACAGAAAAAATTGTGGAAAATGTTAAATTTATATAACGGCGGAAAACACGAACGGACAAGTGTGAGTTTGGTGCCGGCACTGGCACGGATAAATAAGTTGCCACGCGAGTTTCATTCCCGGTCGCTACACGGCTTTGTTATCACGTTTCATCGCGCTAGAGCAGAATTTCCACGTGACGATATCAAGACCAGAAATGTTTTGGCGGGGCTAATTTTTTGGGTGGGAGCCTCAGTCCAACAGAAAATTTCCTATGCTGTCAGTGATTTTGTAATACAAACGATATCACTAGCAATATAGTGCGAGTATCGACTCTCCGGCTCATAACTACCGTGCTCCGCTTTTTAGGTAAATTAGAGACCAAGTATGCATGTATTTTGACTGTAATAGCCGCGCATTACGCCATCGGAAAGCCTCTTCCACTTGGAGCCTCACTCAAGCTATTCGCATTTTCCGCTCCTGCTTCGTTTATCATTTCAATTTTTCTTTGCTTTTATCTCTCGCCCTTCACTTCACTTGGAGCAGATGGTGCGCAGAAGCATAAATCAAGTGCACCCTGCCAAGTTCTTATGCTTAGTCAGCAGTTGGGAAAGAACTTGGACGTTGCTCAGGTTGCAGTTTCCAACAGCGCGGCAAACAAGAGAAAAAATACTTCGGCGTATGATTTTTATCCTACTCAGAAGTCTTAGTCGGATGTCTCACCGCTAGTGCCGTCATTGTAGAGTGTACAATTCGCACATCAGGTGCTAACTTAGACTTTAACGATTTGCCTCATCTTGTTCCAATTTCGTCCAGTTCGCTCGAGAGTCATTGTGTTTAGTTGACGCAGAAATATGCTTTCTTGACAAAATATTATTCGGGTAATTGAAAAGCGACGCTAGAATCGCAGTAAGAAAATAATTAATCAGCTGCAGTGGAGCTGATGAGTTATCTACCCGACCCACTTCCGCGTTGTTTCGTTTTTTTTTTTTCGTGCAATATATTTATAACGCATGCAGAAAGAATGTCTTATACTGTGTGATGATAGGCAAGCTTGTCAAAAAATATATTACAAATAGATTTTTTTTCGGTGAAATTCTACAGAAAAAACAAATCCATATCCGCGAAAAATGCCCCTTTTCTGCCTGTTCAATTCCGGCTTGTTATTATTTTTCCTTCTTGTGCGGAAAACAAAATTTATAAAAAATATTCGTTCTTGCAAAGTGGGAATTTCGAGGGAAAGTGCCCGTGATATGCACCTGCTTATAACTGCTGTCCAGAATTTTAGCGTGGAGAATTCCGAAACGAATTTTGGGGCAAGGTTACACACCTTCAACAGGATCAACTCACAGAAGCGTTGATCGCACCCATAACGCGATCTTAACAGCCCTTAAGGAATCAGGTAAATCAATCACTGAGACAACCTGGAAATTTCGCGTTTGAAGTTCTTGAGCAGTTTTAGGATATGGAAGCTTTCACTGAAATGTGTGCGCACATGTTTCAACGCTGAGCGCCGTATTGTGGATCAATATAATGTAATATTCGAGCATTTTAGTGGCTGGATCGTAGCTCTGGGAACCAACTGATAGCTCTCGATGAGATATTATTGTATTGTTAAGGTCAGAAAACACAAGATACTAGCCCTGTTATGGCAGCGCTCTGGGCCCGTATTCACAAAGCATGCAGTTCGCACGCTATGAAGTGGTCCATAAGAACCGTCGCCATGCAGTCGCAAGAGAGAGATAAACGGGATGGGAAATGCAGGGAGGTTAACCGAACAATATTTTGGTTTGCTACCCTGAACTGGGGGAAAGGTAAGGGGAAATGAAAGACGGAAAGAACAGCGGAGAGAAAAGGAAAAACAACAAAAAAGGATAGGGAAAGTTGTGAACGTCCATGAGAACTACGGTCTCTCCAATAGCGTTCAACTACAGTTCTACAACCATTCTATTCAACTACAGTTCTACATAGCGTTCAAGGTACCATCCAAGTCTGGCGAGGATCATTCGTTCCATCACCTTCCCAATGCAACTAACCAGCGCAATTGGGGGCCATGAAGTAACCTCTAGAGGAAACTTGCCAGGTTTGAGCGGAGCCGCAAGACATGACGCATAAAGCGCCCCGGAAATCGTTAAAAATGGATGAAAAATAGCTAGTCGAGACCGATGGGATCCAACAAAGAGCAACTTCGTCGTCGTCTCCCACGCAGTCACAATATCGTGCATAATATTACCAAAGGCGGCCGGCCGATGACAAACATTCCTTACCAACGAAGAGCTTTGTAAATTCAACCCCTGATAATTCACAACCAAAAAAAGGCACATTCCAAAGCTCAGCCAGAAGGCCCAACGTCGCAGGCCTTTCGAAAATGGCGAACGATTATCAATTTTGTTAAATGTAATACGAACAGTGATCACGGATGACGTGTGCGTATTGCTCTGATTGAAAGGCAATGATAAAACCGAAACGAAAGCCAAGGGGGGATGGTGGCAGAGGTGGTGGTGGCGGTGTTTCCAGTGAGGTTTTTTTTTTTTTTTTTCTGCAGCTCAGGAAGATCTATCGCCATGTGTCCTTCAAGTCAGTGTCTCGCGTAAATGTTAAGCAGATGGCTCACCTAGCGCGCTACTTACGGTCCTTGCAGGAAATGAAAGGAGCTTAAGGGTAGCTTTTAGATCTTATCGCCTTGTAGGACAATGCACCTGCTGCAACGATTGGCAACACAATGACCAATTTGAACATCTGCACTGCATATCTAGTGCACGCCTTACCGCCTAGTCATATTGTCCTTAAAGACAAATGAATTAAGAAACAATATTTAACAAAATATGCAGGAAAGTCAGTCTCTAACTGACCAGAGTTCAGAATATTTTACTATGGGGCGATTTTTTTTTTTTTTTTTGCAGACGATAGAGGATAAGCTCATTGAATTTCGCAACGGGGGCATCGAATAACCTGTCACTTTCATGACCATACGTCATTTTCAGAAACCCTCGTAAAGTCGTTTTCTAAACGGCTTTATGCAGGACAAGTTGCTCTACCGCTGTTATAGTTCGAACTGCGACTTCGACGGTATACACTTCGAAACCTGCCTTCGCTAGGAAGACTTCAAGAAATAGTTTAATAATGGTTAACGGTTCGCCTGCAACTGTCTAGTATAGACAAGTAACCAGCTATTCCGCATCCGCAGTTTGGCTGAAAGGGACACTAAAGGCAAATATTATTTCAACGTGGACTGTTAAAATATGTTACCAGAAACCTCGAAACGCTTGTGTCGTGCCAAGAAAAGACTTGTTTTAAGAGAAAATTGCGTTTCAAGCGTCCGCGTACCTCTAAGACAATTCAAATCGCGCGCCCGAGCGAGGAGTGGTGACGTCATGGCCATATCGTGATGTTGTGCCACCGGTGAGCACCCGCAAATGGCACTATGGCTTTTTTTTTTTTTTTTCGGCCAGATACATAGCCAAGACAGAGCCGACGGCAGTGCGAAAGCGGAAGTATGGCGGATATCCACCATAGCGGAAGGTAAAGCGCGCGCCGAATTCTGAACACGGTGATCGTCGACGCTCACCAACTAGTTGACGACCCTGACAACGACACATTGGCTCGCGATGCTGGGCTCGATTTTAGTGATTTAAGCTGCGATGGGCGTGACATGCTGCTGAGGGCTCGCGCTGCCGGCGTCGTTGCCTACTACGACGGCGCCCTCGACACCGGCTCTTCCGAGCGCGAAAGCAGCGAGGACTCCTGCAATGCGACATCGGGCGACGAAGCTGGTCACCGTCTGGACGTGCCGTCGCGACTCTCAAGCTGCTAGCAAATTCAAGTGCGAGTTTAGCGAGCTAGCAACACCAGCGCAGTCATGGAGGAATTCCACTATGAGCGCAGTACTACTCGATAACGAAACTTATGAAACTCGAAAGCGAGCGTGGCGCAGAGTCGATCGAAAACGAAACCTTTTGACCGCCCACGTCGTTATCAAGTGTAACGCTAACTTAAAAGGTACTTTTTTCTAAGAATCTAATAGAAATAGACAAGTAGCATTTTTTTTTTTTTCGTCTTATAATCCAACGAAACAATCTTGTTAATACGAGTGGTTGAGTACTAGTGACTTTTTTTTTTTTTTTTTTTTTTGAGGAGTGCCTTCGTTATCGGGTAAGTACCAGAATGTCCCTGGGGAGTCTCTTATCATGTCCTGCATTTACCTCAATTTCTCGATTACTAAAGCTCTGTTCCCGATTATATTGACGCCTTAGACGTTCTAGAGCATTACTCTATCACTTTAGCTTTTCGACTTTTTATTTGACTTTAGTGTCCTTTTAAAGTTGGGATTTTTTGACGGAGTAAATTCTACGAAATTTCGGTCTGCGATCGACTTTGTCATTTATGTGATGGTTCTCCAGCTGTATAACGGATCCTCCGGAGCTCCACACGTGCCCATTTGTTTCTAGCGGCCGTGAAACGTACTCTGTGTCAGGCTCCTTGTCTGTCCTTGACGTGAATTGCGTGCGCATCGTCATCCCCGCCTACTTTCTCATTGCGACAGAATGCTTGACCGCCGCCATCGGCTTCATTGCTACTGCGTCCAGCGGGCTGACTTCCTTCTCCTTCGGCCATTATATCATAGACGCCTTTTTCATCGCTACGGAATGCTGTGATGAATTCATCGTCACCTCCCACTTCGCACTCTGGCGTTTTGTCTTTTTTTTTTTTTTTGAGTGAGTGAGTGAGTGAGTGAGTGAGTGAGTGAGTGAAATAACTTTTATTACAGGTCCGGCGAGGACGCGAACTCGTCGCGCACCCGGCTAGTCCCACGTCGGGGCCGGCAGGTCTAGTCCACCGGGCCCGGTCGCGGGCATTTTCTCGACGCAAATCGCGGGCTCCATTGGCGCTTGTAGCTCATGGCCAATGAAGTATAGCAGGGTCGGGTACGGGACAGAACAATTGGTAACTTTCTCCTGCCAAGTACAATCAAAAGAAATTGAGTGCGACGTGGTCCAGATTTTTGGATGGATGGATGGATGGACGGACGGACGGACGGACGGACGGACGGACGGACGGACGGACGGACGGACGGAAAAGACTTGTTATTTGGCATGACGGCAATTTTCGCTCGCTGTGTGGCCTGCCCCTCTCGGATACTTACCGCAGGTTATTCCTCTGACATTTCTACTTTTGGTTCTTCCTTTCTTTCTTTACTTTTTTTTTTCGTTTCGTAGTCGCTGATGTTTATTTTTGGTGTTCGTATAGTTGGCCCTTTGGTGGGCCTACTTTCCCAGCATCCCATAGCTTAATATACAACAATAACAACAATAATTATCAATCAATCAATCAGTAATTAATGTATTTATTTGTTTAGTTAGTTGGTTGGTTAGTTAGTTAGTTAGTTAGTTAGTTAGTTAGTTAGTTAGTTAGTTAGTTAGTTAGTTAGTTAGTTAGTTAGTTAGTTAGTTAGTTAGTTAGTTAGTTAGTTAGTTAGTTAGTTAGTTACCGTGCCCAGCACTATAGGGGCTAAGTGCTGACATACGCATACATTAACAAACAAACAAAAATACTGTACGGAACTATACGTACAAAAAACACAATGAATAAAAAAACAATTATGAAAAGAACAGTGTACATACAATAAAGCGCAAGGCAAATACAAAAGAAGAAGGAGAAAAGCAGTTGAACAATGTGTCAAACTATACAACAACAACGCAAAGCTCGGAAAATAACAATCACTGTGAGCTGTGAAAAATATCAAGATCATGAAAATAAACGTTACAGAGACTCACTATTCTGTGGGCAGTTGAGAGTTGGTGATGACAGGCAGGGACATGGAAAGGTCTACATTCTCTGGTGACCTTGCACGGAATACGAAACATCATACAACTGAGGAGATTGGGACAGGTATGGATACCATGAAGAAGTTTGAAAAGAAACAGAAGGTAAGCGCGATTATGTCGGCAGTGAAGTAAGGGCAATGTCAATAGCCCAACAGTGTTTGAGCAAGGTCCAGTGCCCGTGTTAGCAAAGTGGTCATGATGGACCCGATCTATAATGTCGCTGCTGGATCTAGAAATACCATTCCAGATGACTGACGCGCATTCGAGTTGAGGAAGAGAGATTGTTGTGTACAACTTGCGGAAAGGTGTTCAAGAACTGAATTCCCTCGATAGTCTGGAAACAGAGCCCAGAGAGTGCATACCTCGCAATACAACGCCTTTAGCGTGAGCAGAAAAGTGTAAGGTTTTATCAAAAAGCACAACGAGATCATTGGTCTTACAGACATTACAGAATGGTACAGAATCTACAGAATAAGAAAAAAAAAATGCTTGCTGTTTTGTGAGTGAAAGTCATGACGTTTGTCTTACCAGCATTCAAGGTGAGGTTATTATCTTTGACCCGCCGCGGTGGCTTAGCGGTTATGGTGTTGCGCTGCTAAGCACGACGTCGCGGGATCAAATGCCGGCCGTGGCGGCCGCATTTCGATGGGGGCGAAAGGAAAAAACGCCCGTGTCCCGTGCATTGGGGGGCACGTTAAAGATCCCCTGATGCTCAAAACTAATCCTGACTCCCTCGCTACGGCGTGCCTCATAATCAAATTGTGGTTTTGGCGCGTAAAGCCCCAGAATTCGATTCAGGATTCAATTCAGGTTATTATCTTTTGCACTATTTATGAAAAGAAAACAGGTCAGACTGCAGGATGCGACAGTCATCAACAGTATGAATTTCCTTAGAAATCGTGATTTCATCGGCATATACAAGGAAAGAGTAATTTTGAATAGCGGAGAGAACTTCATGAATTAAAAAATGTTTTAAATGAGGGGTCTTAATACTGATCCTTGAGGGACGCCGCTAGTTTACATGTACAAACAAAACGTTTGGTCATTGACATAAACATGACATGATTTATCAAGAACATAACTGCGCTAGAGATTGACAACTGTCGAGTCAACACCAAATAATAATAATAATAATAATAATAATAATAATAATAATAATAATAATAATAATAATAATAATAATAATAATAATAATAACTAAGCAGGTGCTAGTGATGTTCACTAAGCTAGGAGTGTTCTTTTGCCATTATATGTGGCAGTAACGATCATTCCCCGTGCGTTTCAGTAAGCTGTTGTGAGTATGATGAATATTAGCGTCCAACTTGCGCAAATTTGAGGCGTTTAGCGTCAACTGAAAAATTAAGGAAAATGGAGAGTAAACGCTGCCTGCGCTTTGTGCCGGTAATGGCTTACGTACGCATATAAATGTCACTCCCATACTTTTCCGTACTGCTCCTACACACTTCATATACGATATATCACAGCCCAGCAAAGTGCGAGAGTAATGGTGACGTTTCTTTGAATTCCTTGCGAGTCGACCCATGCGGAAACGCCCGACTGAGAGTATATACAACGTCATAAAACTTTAAGAATATTTCCAGGTCTTGAAACATACCTTTATTTGGTCAATCGATGTCATTTGTTTTTAATGGTACACTTGCCCCTCTCACGCTACTTTTAATCAACTCCTTTGAGTGAACTTTTACTGAACGCCAAGCCGATTTCCTCAATAAGATTTAAACTTTATTCGAATGGGCTCAGTATTATTTCAGACTCGTCTAAGCAGGTTAACAGTAAAAATTTTGCGCCATGCAGTGATCGAGGCTGAGTACTCAGTTCGTGATCATTCAAACGAAATTGAAACAAGGAGACTTGGCTGCTGCATTATGATTACGACTGCCCCTTTGCCATTGTTATAGCGTTAAAAGTTAATTCCGTGGTGTGGTAAATAAGATTGTTAGTGCAGTAAAATATTATCATCATTCCATTGCTCGAGAAGCTGCAAACCCTATGTATGGCACAACGCAATGTATGGGCTGCAGTAACTGAGGCGTGTAAGAGAGACGCCACTTCCGCCATTCTTTCGGCGATGCTATTCGAGGAGACGCATATGCGCTTGCGAGTGTGGCATACCATGTCAAAGCTGAGAGCATGGAACCAACACGAAAGTGCAAGAATAGGCTCGGCGGCTCGGTTGAATGGACAGTGAGATTGAGTAAGATATTGTCTCAAGCCGACTTCCCCGGATGGCAAGAAACTTTGTAGGTTTCTGTCATCGGTCTTCGCCTAAACATTGCATTTACAAACATTTATTTGTGCCGACTTGGACAATCTGCCAATCCCTACTGCGACACCGGTGGTTCTATATAAACGGTAGAGCATGCCTTGTTAGAATTCTCAGCTTATAGAAATGAATTTTTTTAATGCATTAGCATTCTTATGGTGCTTCACGCACTTTCCGGGGTTGGGTTTTTATGTATCTAGCCGTTTTCCCGCCTACCTGGGTCACTGGGTAGTCCTTGGTCGACTGAGTAGCGCATCGGGCTGCTGTGCTGAGGGTAGTGGTGGTGGTGGTGGTGGTGAGAAGCCTTTGTGCACATTAAAGAGAGGTGTGGACCGCCTAGTGGGAACGGAACCTGCATACTAGGTGGTGTTCCTAGTTCGGGACCCGATTGGTCGAAGCCGCCGTCCTGGCTCTCTGGACCAAGGCCCTTTGGGCTTGAAGGTCTGAGCAGCCAAACAGGGCCGCCCCCCAGTCCTCTCGTGTAGGGTTGGGGGTTAGGCTGAATTTTGTTGGCAGGCTCGTACCATGTGGTAGGTATCTGCTATCTCGCCACAGTACCTTTCTTCCAAACATATCATTACGTACTCGCGAGGGGCGTGCCCCAACTACGCGGCCGCATGGATCACACCTCTGGCAGAAAGAATATTGCGCTGCAGCATCAACAAATCGGATACTCCGACAAAACATATTGTCCGGACTCCTGGTCACCAGGATCTAGGAGGAAATGAGGCCGCGAATGCGGCTGCCCGAGCACTCATCTCCCGGGTACCTCCCGCAGACTCCATGTACCAGGATGAGGTCCAACAGCTCACCAGATAAAGAGAAATTCTAGATTACTATAAAGATAGTCATCGCCGATATCCTATGCCCGTTAAGGGGCTCGGGCGGGCGAATGAACGCGTGCTCCTGAGACTTTTCACAAACACGATGTTATGGCCGGCTGTTATGAAACATTAGAACTAGGTGTCCTTTCACCTAGTTCCTCCCATTATGATCCCCGATTGTGACCCTCTTTCTTCACCTCTTCCCCTTCCCTTACGTATAGTAGCAGGCCAGATGCTCCATATTCCGGCCGACCTCTCTACATTTTCACATCAATAAACTACTACTTCTTCTTTGACCTCATGGTCACCGGCAGGTGCTGAGGGAGCAGGGTTCAAAACCAACCGTCGGACCAACCTGGGTCACTGAGTGTGTGGCAATGTGTACATATGAACAAACCTTAAGTTCACACCGACACGGGTCACTGTAGATTGCGGGACTGGGTAGGTACCGCTGTTCATGAAACTCTTTGACGCCAACTTGGGTGACTAGGTGTGTGCCGCTCGTCAATGAACGTCTTTGACGACAACTAGCTGCCTGCCACTGGGAATGTGCCGCTCTACAATGACGAAAAACATCCCTTAAATTTATCCGATGGTGAGCGGAATCGAACCCATATGTCACAAGGGTTCCACGAAGAACAGCAACCGGACGCTTTAGCAGGTTGGGCCAGAAATGGACTGGCTATGTGTTGTTTTTCAATGAACGTCTTTCACACCAACGCTTTACGCGAGCTGCGCCATGAATGCGCTGGGTGTGTGCCGCTCTTCAATGAAACTCTCGATCGCCAACTTGAGTCGCCCACTATGTGCCAATGGATGTGTGGCAAGCGAGGGAACAATTCAGGCACCGGTGCGCCACGCTTCTCGTCTTGGAGGCCCCCGCGCGGACTTCTCGGCAGCGCCACTAGACGGCGCAGCGGGTCCTGAAAAGCGCGAGAGAGGAGCCCGGTTTCCGCATGACACGTTTCCAAGCGCTCGCACGCACCGGCGCGCCACTCATTTCGGAGGCCACGCGCAAGCTTCGAGGCTGTGGCGCTAGATGGCGCCGAGGGTTCTTGGACAAGCGCGAAAGAGGAGTCCCGCTGCAGTACAAGCCTCATGCGTAACTGGTTTCGACACTGGCAATAGACTGTGTCGCTATATTGATTCAGTGCTAAGCGCATTACCGTCGACAGTTACCGTGAGACGCGTTCTGCCAAATTTTTGTGAAAACCAAATGAACAAAATTAGACAGGCACCACTGAGGCTGAGAAGCACATTAGGTCCTATCGTGTACTTCTAGGTAGCGGCAGGCTTTAAGCTTTTTGTATATCTTCGGGATATCGACTTGCTTGACAAGCTTTAGGAAATGCTTTGGGAAACACATCAGAATGAACTTCATTTTCACACAGCCTTCATACTGCATGTAACACATCAAACATCATTTTTGTCCATATTTATCACACCTTTTCTTTTTCTTCCGCGCTCTCTCTTTTAGAGTTTTTCAGTCCCTCTTCCCCTCCCCCATCCCGAGCAGCATGTGGCCGACTTCACACCCACCAGCGGGATTCTCTGCTTTTAACTAGAGAGCTTTCTCTGCCGCTCTTTCCTTTAAAATATAATAGGCCGATATAATCATTTTAGCGCGATTCTATCCCCTCTTAGAGACCGATTTTGGGCATAATGGAGACTGCTCACGGTTCGGGACATTGATGGAAAGCGGTGAGGGATAGAATTCAAGTAGAATTGTTAAAGTATTCTAGTCTAGGTCACTACTACCGAGAGCAGAGGTTCAGGTATGCCCGGAAACGGCGCAAAATTATAAGGTGATGTACACGCCCGTTTTCATATCCCTGAAGGGCTCCCTCCAACGTCATTGCGCGATGACAGTACAATGGTATATTTCATTGTTTATCACTCGAAAATAGTTACGTTATGTTCGAAAATAAGGAAATATAAGTCTGGGAATTTTCGTAGGCTACATCAGCTGAAGAAAGGCGGAAATTCGCGAGAAGATAGCGAAGCCTACGACGTCATGCGACCACGTCAGGAATTTTTACAGTGAACTTTATATTGCGATTATAGATGCCGTAGACAATGTCCACTCCAAGAGTGTGCTCAGAGTGTCGCCCATAATTTATTGAGAAAATTATGGGAGCTAGCAAAATGAAATTTGGAGTGATCGCTGGGCAAGTATATGGGGTAGTACATGGCAAAGTTTGAAGTGTAGGCACTAATTAGGCTCGTTAATTAAAAATTACGAATATTTTGTTAACTGAACTTCGTAGCGCTCAACAGAACATCGTTTCAGTACAATCCGGTGTTTCTAGTTGAAGATGGTAGGAGAAAAAGTTTGCCTTGAAGAGAAAGGTTGAAAAGTTTTAAAATTTTTCGTACTTGGCGGGGGGGGGGGGGGGGGGGGAGGATTATTAAATTTGAGCCAATTGGGGTTATTCGCGATGCTTGTCAGGAAACCATAACGTTTCCTGACATAAACTTACAAAGTGCCATCGGAAGCTTACAAACGATGCTTCGAGAAGGTAATTAATTTTTGATGCTGTAAAACTGTTGCTGTAAGCAAACGACTGAACAGTACTGCTAAAACTAAACTAAAAATCACATACGAAAGAATTTATGCTCAACATAAGCCGTGACAGCTGAACGCTCGAGAAAGGATAGCGTCAGTGGTTTTTTCGCAGAGATAAGTAGATAGTTCGCGTGAGTTTCCGTTAAACTAAGACTTTCTTTTCGAATTTCGTGAGTTCTGAAAATAACGCTGTGTCAGGTTAGGTCAGATACTGGTTATTCTGCAGACTACTTCAGCTGATTTTAGAAATCGCCGGATGGTTGTTCCCGCATGCACGTAGAGAGTACCGCGCCTTAGAAACGGGCTGCGCGGATCACTTTTAGTAATGCTATACTCTACAGATTTCTTTTGTCTTCGACGTATTATGTAAGGATTTGTCTAAGGCTGTGCGTGTCTCGCACGTGTATCTAGAAGACGCCAGCATTTGAGTTTCATTTAGTGCGTGGAAGTACTTATAAATAAGCGCGAATCTTCTTGTAGTCTTGAACAAGTAATTTGCGCAAGTTTTTTGGTTTTAGTTTTTTTAATGTGTGAGTCGCACGCAAGAGTTTTGACCGCAAAATGAATGCGAGTCTGATAGTACATCAGTGAAGTCAACGAGGCTCTCAGTGGCACTATTACTTGCGTTAATAGCGGATGTAGAGTACGAACATATGACATTTCAATTCTCAATAATTTAGGGTCATTCTGCAGTTAAGTTGGAGGATTTTGGTGTTGAATACCTAGACGTGTAGTGTTCTGTTCGATTTTTTTTAATGTGTGAGTCGCACTTCGGAGTTTTGACCGAAAAATGAGAGCGACTCTGATAGTACACCCGTGAAGTCAACGAGGCTCTCAATGGCACTAATACGTGCGTTAATAACGAATGTAGAGTACGAACAGACAGTTCATGGCGTTGTTCCTGCATATAATATTTCAGTTACCATTTATTTAGGGTCATTCTGCAGTTAAGTTGGAGGATTTTGGTGTTGTATACGTAGACGTGTAATGTACTGTTCGATTTCTTTTTCCCAGTCCACTACATTTTCGGTTATGGATTGGCGCCTGAACCGGCAAAAGAAAAAAAATATCGCCAAGCGCTAGTGGGGCTATACTAGTCAAGGTGCAACCAAATTAGGAAGGCCCACTAAGCTTTAACAAAGTCACTCACTCACCAGAACAGGAATTGGCCTCCCTGGTGCAGTATTCGGCCACTACCTCCATCATGACGCCTACAATTTACCCATGGCCCTCAGTCTCCAGCGGCTACGGAGCACCTGACCAAGGCGGCGGTTCAGACCTGCGACGCGGCAGAGGGTGCTAAGAATCTCTGGATCCGGACAGGCCGCCACTGGAAACTGAACCTGGCAACGTTCAACACTCGCACCCTATCGAGTGAGGCTAGTTTAGCAGGGCTATTTGAAGAATTATCAGGTATTGCCTGGGATATTATTGGCCTTAGTGAGGTTAGAAGAACTGGTGAGGCTTATACAGTAGTGACTAGCGGCCACGTCCTCTGCTACAGAGGTCTTCCAGATAAGAGAGCATTCGGGGTAGGATTTCTAGTCCATAAGAACATAGCGGGCAACATTGATGTATTCTACAGCATTAATAGAGGGTAGCAGTCGTCGTAATTAAGCTTAATAGGAGGTATAGAATGAAGGTAGTACAAGCCTACGCACCAACCTCCAGTCAGGATGATGAAGAAATAGAACAGTTTTATGAAGATGTTGAATTAGCAAGGAGCAAGGTGCAAACTCAGTATACTGTAGTGATTGGCGGCTTCAATGCAAAAGTGGGGGAAAAAGCTGGCTGGTGAGCAAGCAATTGGTAACTACGGCATCGATTCTAGGAACACTAGAGGAGAGATGTTGGTAGAATTCGCGGAAAGGAATAGGCTCCGAATAATGAATACCTTCTTTAGGAAGCGCAGCAACAGGAAGTGGACCTGGAAAAGCCCTAATGGAAAACCAAGGAATGAAATAGATTTCATACTCTCTGCCGATCCTAGCATAGTGCAGGATCTAGAAGTGTTAGTTAGGATAAAGTAGAGTGACCATAGGTTAGTGAGGTCTAGGATTTCTCTCAATTTGAAGAGAGAAAGAATAAAATTAATCAGGAAGAAACAGGCCAACCTAGACACAGTAAGGGTAAAGGCAGACCAATTCAGGTTGGTGCTCGCAAACAAACAAGCAGCTTTAGAACAGGAAGATAAAGACAACATAGAGGTAATGACTAAAACCGTAACTAGGCTGATCTCAGGAGCATCAATTGAAGTGGGAGATAAGGCACCAAGGCAACCAGTAGGTAAGCTCTCCCAAGGAACAAAGGACCTAATAAAGAAACGGCAAAACATGAAAGTGTCAAACTCGAGAGGTCAGATAGAATTCGCTGAACTGTCAAAACTGATCAACAAGAAAAAAAAAGGATATCCCAAATTAAAACGTGGAAAAGATTGAGGAAGAACTAAAATATGGACGCAGCATGAAATCAGTGAGAAGAAAACTTGGCATAGGACAAGGCAAAATGTATGCACTGAAAGATAAGCAGGGTAATATCATCAGCAATTTCGATCACATGGTAAAAGTAGCGGAAGAATTCTATACTGGTCTGTACAGTACCCAGAGCAGCCAAGATACTTTCATTCGAAGTAGTGATGAACAGGATACAGAAGCCCCTTCTATAACTAGTGATGAAGTTAGAAGGGCCTTGAAAGACATGACCAGGGGAAAAGCTGCCGGAGAAGATGAAATAACAGTCGATTTAATCAAATATGGAGGATATATCATGCATGAAAAGCTTGCGGTCCTTTATACGCAATGCCTCACGACTTCAAGTGTACCAGAAAGCTGGAAGAACGCCAAAATTATACTTATCCATAAGAAGGGAGACGTTAGAGAATTGGAGAATTATAGACCCATTAGCTTGCTTTCAGTATTGTATAAAATATTCACCAAGATCATATCGAATAGAATCAGGGCAACAGTTTACTTCAGCCAACCAAGAGAACAGGCTGGCTTCAGGAATGGATCTTCTACGATGGATCATATCCATGCCATCAATCAGGTAATAGAGAAGTCTGCAGAGTACAATCAACCTCTGTACATGGCTTTCATAGATTATGAAAAAGCATATGATTCAGTAGAGATACCAGCAGTCATAGAGGCACTGCGAAATCAAGGAGTACAGGAGGCATACGTGAATATATTGGCAAATATCTACAAGGATTGCACAGCAACCTTGGTTCTCCACAAGAAAAATAGAAATATGTCTATCAAGGAAGGGGTCAGGCAAGGAGACACAATCTCTCCAATGCTACTCACTGCATGCTTAGAAGAAGTATTCAAGCTCTTACACTGGAAAAGTTTAGGAGTGAGGATCAACGGCGAATATCTCAGCAACCTTTGGTTTGCAGATAGCATTGCCCTATTCAGCAACAATGGGGATGAATTACACCTAATGATTGAGGACCTTAACCGAGAAAGTGTAAGAGTAGGGTTGAAGATTAATATGCAGAAGACTAAGATAATGTTTAATAGACTGGCAAGAGAACAAGAATTCAGGATCGCCAGTCAGCCTCTAGAGTCTGTAAAGGAGTACGTTTATCTGGGTCAATTACTCACAGGTGACCCTGATCATGAGAAAGAAATTTATCGAAGAATAAAATTGGTCTGGAGTGCATACGGCAGGCATTACCAAATCCTGACTGGGAGCTTACCATTGTCGTTGAAAAGAAAAGTGTACAATCATTGCATTCTACCGGTACTAACATATGGGGCAGAAACTTGGAGGTTAACAAAGAAGCTTGAGAACTAGACAAGGACCGCACAAAGAGCGATGGAACGAAAAATCTTAGGCCTAACGTTAAGAGACAGGAAGAGAGTGGTGTGGATCTGAGAATAAACGGGGATAACCCATATTCACGGTGACATTAAACGGAAAAAATGGAGCTAGGCAGGCCATGTAAGGCATAGGATGGATAACCGGTGGACCATTAGAGTTACAGAATGGATACCACGAGAAGGGAAGTGCAGTAGATGACGGCAGAAAACTAGGTGGGGTGGTGAAGTTAGGAAATTTTCAGGTGCAAGCTGGAATCAGCTAGCGCAAGACAGAGCACAGGGAGAGGCCTTCGTCCTGTAGTGGACATAAATGTAGGCTGCTGATGATGATGAAGCCATTGAAGCATATCGTCCACTTGCTCATTAATCACACGCCGTTATGTGGCAGAAGCGCGATATGGGTGTTTCCGCAATGGCGGTTGGGAGCCAGTGTCAATATGATGCGTGACAGCAGACGTCCAGCCCAAGGAAGGTTGCCCGACATCAAAAGAAGAACGAAATTCTTCTAAGATGCGCAGAAGCTGAGAACGCTGAGCTGGGGTGAGGCCATCGGCAATAGATGATTCGAACACACCTGTGGGCAAAGGGTCGGACGTAGAGAGAGAACTGAGCGTGTTGTCACGTAATTTGTACGTCGTCAATCACCTCCACATGGCCAAGACATTCGCCTTGAAGCAGCATCACGGGGTATGAGAAGGGGTTACAGACGAAAATAGCGGTGGAGCCCTGTCTGACGTTCACAGTTGCAAAAGGTAGCAGCAGATCTTTTCGAGTATAAAATCGGCCAGACGGAGCAAGTAGGGCGACGGCGTCAGACACGCTGCTGCAGTGCATTGAGACAATCACTGACGAGTTGGGAGGAACGCTGGTGTCGTGCCTGACGAGCAGTTTGTTCGCAAAACAAGCATTATCGACAGTCGTCATATTTGAGATCGGCGACAGTTTTAGTACAGCCCATGCGCAATGAATATCAGCATTGTGGCGGGCGAGAAAGTCCCACCCCAGGATAACTTCGTGGGAGCTCGAAGGAATCACAATAAATTCGATGGCCTATACAACGTCCTCCGATGAGAACACGAGCGGTGCACGCCGCTAGCGGATGAATACGCTGTGCGCCTGCTGTGCGGAGGGAGAATCCGGCAAGAGGCGTCGTGACCTTTCGAAGGAGGCGACAAAGCTTTGCGTCCATAACTGATACAGCGGATCCGGTATCCACGAGAGCATATGTGCGCACACCGTCAACTAACACGTCTATCACATTGGTTGGGCTACGTTGAGGACTTTCGCGTTTCGACGGCGTCGCAGCCCTTGCCTCATGGACTGCGGCGATTAGTTTTCCTCATCCCGAGCTCCGGGACGAGGCCGCATCGGTGATGGGGAGCGTCGGCGTGGAGAAGGTGAGCGGCGGATGTTGGCAGACCGGCGGAATGGTGGTGACGCAGCCCGAGGTTCGTCGTCGTAATATGGGCGCGGAGAACCCACCATAGGACTTGGCGCATATGGTGTAGCGCTAGGCGACTGCACGCGACTACAGTGGCGTGCGACGTGGCCTGCGTAGCCGCACGCAAAACATATCGGCCGATTGTCCGCCGTACGCCACCGAGTCGCTGCGGCAGGTCCCATCCATGTGGGAGGACGCGTTGGACGTGGCGGCTGGTGAAGTGATTGCACGGCAGGCTGTTGTCGGGGCATAGCGAGGACTTGGGCGTACGTGAGAGGTCCCCGTTGAAGGAGTTGTTGAGGGTTGGTGACGACTTCCGCGTAGCTGAGGGCACAGTCGTCGGTATCTGTTGGGGCCTGGCCATGACTTCGGCCTAGCTGTGAGGCGCAGCCGCAGGAACGCGCTGGTGGTGCTCAGGCAGAACCTCGCGCAGTTCTTGCGCTATGACGCAGCGAAGCGGAGGCGCAAAACTCGGCGTTGGCGCGTGTACCGGCTGCGGCTGTGAAAAATCCATTAATGAGATTTGCAGGGCAACTTCCTCGCGGACGAACGCCTTCATTTCTGCGAGCAAAGCTGTCTGGTCGGACATGGCAGCCAAACCGGCGAGGTGTTCGTCACGCGGTAGAGATCGACGGGTCAGTGATCGCTGCCTGCGGAGTTCTTCATAGCTCTGGCACAGTGTGATAATTTCAGCCACAGAGCGAGAACTTTTGGCCAGCAGCATGTCAAAGGCGTCGTCTTCTATGCCCTTCAGGATGTTGCGAATTCGATCAGACTCCGCCATGGTCGAATCGACTTTCCTGCATAGGTCCAGGACATCTTCAATATAGCTGGTGAATGTTTCTCCTGGCTGTTGAGCTCGTTCCCGCAAACGCTGCTCGGTCTGCAGCTTGCGAACAGCAGGGCGATTAAATACATCGGCGAGGGAAGTCTTAAATTCAGACCATGTCTGGAACTCTGTTTCATGGTTATTATACCACAGGCTGGCCACACCAGCGAGGTAGAACAGAACATGGCGCAGTTTGTCCGCTTCGTCCCACTTGTTATGGGTGCTTACCCTGTCGTACGCCGTAAGCCATTCGTCAATGTCAGTGTCGTCCGCTCCAGTGTAGATAGGAGGGTCGCGGTGACGAGGTACTCCGGGCCACGCAGTGGGTGCGGGAGTAGGCGTTTGCTCGGAGGCCTCTTGGGGCATGGTAGATGGTAGGGTACGGGACCGGAGTTCCAGGATGATTGTCTGAGGTTACCCAGCACAATCCACCAATTCTAAAGGTGTTTATTCGGCAGAGCTTGGAGCAGCGCAGCGTCAACGGTCAGCGCAGTAACAGCTTCCAAGCACGAGAGCCCTTGCTGAGTGAGAGCGCTCGACCCACTAGCGTTTAGAGCCAGTAACGCTGTGTCCATTAGCGTGTCTCTCTTCTTCACTACAAAAGTATCTTTATGAGTTCAGAAGTGTTCATTTGAGAGGGTTAATGGTAAGCAATCGCGTGTTCAACACCACTGCAGGAGACTCGCGCAACAGTTCTGACTCGGTGCGCGGAGACAGCGAGGAAAGTTGAGAAAACCTGGAACTGAATCGCCCCTCTGCTGGGAAAACATCCCGATGCCATGGAGTGCACCTTGCGCTGTGACCTTTGCGTCTCGAACTCTGCTTCGCATAAATTTGGGCTGTGATTCTGCATGATCGAACAGGTCTGCTGGGTTTGTCGGTTTTGTGGATGTGCGTAACTAATAAATTGAAATTCGTCCTTCAGCTGCAATGCTGCTTTGCCATTTCAGCTATCTGGAATAAAATTCATCCATTCATCCAGTCGCTGATAAAAAATATGTTTGTACCGAATGAAAGTCTTCAAATACAGTAATTTTCGGTCTTCCTTCAGCATCCTTTGCCGAAAACCCGCCTATTCCCCTGTGAATCGATCCCAACTTGAGCCTGTAGAGGCGCACGTGAAGCGCGGCGGGCTGTTTGAAGCTCGCTTCGCTTGCGTCATACGGTGTTGCACTTTCTCCACCGTGGGCCCCTACCTGTTAGCTCGTTCCTTCTTCCCGCGCCCTTCAGACCCAGGGCGGGACAGATGCCAACAGCTGCGAGAGGGGCTAATTCGGTCCTCTTCGAGAGCGGAATCAATGGGACGCCGCCAACGCCATCACATCGCTACCATCACCCGCGCCAGAAAGCACGTAGCCCTGCCCCTCTCACATGCCTGGCAAATGGCTTTTTCCGGGTGGACAGTTCGGGGCCTGTGCCATCTCTGGCGTGCTATATGGCGAGCGTCAGGTGGTGGACTGTGTAGAAGGACGTCCCCTGCTGGTGCCGCATGCCCATGCTGTATTTAGCAGATTATCATTATCCGGATAATCAAGCGAAAACAATTTTTCATTACAGAAAACTACCAAGCAGACTCCCCGAACCCCTATTAGCTCCGAGA
This sequence comes from Dermacentor silvarum, assembly GCF_013339745.2. NCBI lineage: Eukaryota > Metazoa > Arthropoda > Arachnida > Ixodida > Ixodidae > Dermacentor > Dermacentor silvarum. Next base: position 112,354,251 of record NC_051154.1, read on the forward strand.
ACTTTTGAGTGGTGTCCACTATCTGGACTAGCAAATGATCGTCTACTAGCCAAATTTCCGTGAGCCGCGATATTATGGTCAAACAAGTCTTAGTTTTCGAATTTGCACTTATCTTGTTATGAGGATTTCGTTCTTTCTTTTTTTCTATAATAGACGACGTAAACATTAGTTAAGCGCAAAGATAGCAGCTGTGGATGCGGATTGGGTGGGACCTCGGCGGCACAAGCCTCGCAATATGCGAAACAAATGCTGTCTGGTTCTTAATTTGTCGATTGGGCCAAATGTGTTGTTGTTACAGAGCTTAGCCTTATATTTTAATTTTGGTCTGCTATTTTTTTTATTATACTGCTTTGTCTCCCTTTCTCTTTGTAGCTTTATGTAGATGTAGCTTCTAATGTAAGTTGTTGTTTCTTTATGTCATTTCAATCTTTGTCACTCATTAGTGAGTTGCGAACACGTACTTTGTGGCCGTTGCTTCTCTTCGGGCCATCAGGCACTTTCAAGTGGCCTATGACCACTTTTCGCCTGTGACACCTCCAACATTTCTTGGTGGAAAATAAAGACTTGATTTGACTTGACTTGACTTGACTTGAGGGCACTTTTCATAGGTACTGGTATTAGCAATTTGCTTCCAATGTGCTCAAAATTCTTGTTAGATTTTGTATACGCGTACCAGTGGCGCACCGACGGGGGGGGGGGGGGGGGGGGGGGGGGGGGGGGGGGGATTCGGGGGTTGTAACCCCCCCCCCCCCCTGAGGCCGATTTAACTCCCCCCCCCCCTTTTGTTTACCCCTTTTCTTTCCTTACGTATTTGAGTGCTGCAACTAAGATGTAAGACGGGCAATCGTCTGCACACTCGCAAAAAGCGCACTTTATTGACAATTTCCCGTGAAGAAATCGAAATTAGTGCTGTTTAGATGGTATTGGCAAACTGTCAACCCCCCCCTGGCCGAGATCCTGGGTGCGCTACTGACGCGTACTGCCTGTATAGCAAGCTCTTATTCATTCTGAGACAGAGCCTAGCTAACGGTATGTAACGCACGCGCAGCCAAAGTGGTGCAGAATGAGCACGTGGTGCATTTTAGTGCAATCCTGTGTAAGGCAGCGCAGAGTGAGCACAGTTTTCTCAGTGCAAGCTTCGACCCTAGCTTTTGTTTTCTACACCTCCTGCATTAGTGATAGATCTTACAAAGCTACCGAGCAAAAAATAATCATAATAATAATAAACTTCGACATCTGACTTCAGCACGAAACATTCTTTCTTCACTGGTAAATTCGACAGCTATGAAAACGTTCGGGCGAGGGGAAAATGGGAAAGTAAATTTTAAAACTTGAGTGTGGCCGTCCGTTGACAATACTTCCAGATACGGCAGCTGTTTTCAGGCAAGAGTGTTCAACATATGCAGTTATTCGTTCTAAAGCTACCCGCAACACTCGTTATGAAAGTTGCCAAATTTGCTTGGTTAAATGAAGCATCACTTCATGAGTACTTCCAGCTAGAAGTATTTGAATTCATTGCGATCGGAGTTTTTGGCAACCAAAGATTGCCTGTCATCTTCCGCGATGCTCCCGCCCCACCATTCGCGGGGAGCACGTAATATAGTGGCCGCTTTATTTAATTGGTTTCCTTTTTAATTTGTTTTATCGTTTTAATTTTTTTCTCGTATTGGTCCTTCTGTCATCATGTTCAATAAACATTTATTCTTCAGTCAATCATTATTTAATTATTCAGAATGTCACATCCATGCACTACTTCAGATTCTGGCGCTTGATATATACTTAATAAACCCGAAGGCCCTCGCTCGCTTTACAGTTGATTACTAAAGGTATATTATATATGATTATGCCCAGAGGGCTATAGTTTCCCAATGTTACAACAGCACCGTAACACACAGCGTAGCGAGTGAAGGAAGCAGCCTGAGAATAGTGGCAGAAAACCATTGTTCCAATGACCACGCGACAGGCGTCAGTACAAAACAAGAAAAACAAGAGCGAGACGAAGTGCTCCCTCATCTGACAAAAGCGCGGATAATGCAAGTGGCGCTATATAGCAGCACCCCTATGCCATACACTCGGTTGCGCTTCGGGCTCATGGCAGATGCACCAGCAGTATACCTGGAGTTTCTCGCGTCTGTGTCACTCTTATAATGCGACCACTTCGGTGACTTTGTCGACCGGCCGGCACTCCGGGGCACCTTGCAGAGCGAACTTATCCTGCACCGTCGAAGCTTGCGCAAGTGCTTTACTGTCACGCGCACTCTGCAAAGTATTCCGACGCTTGTACCGCCTTCCGACCGTTCATCAGGACTCGACGCTTCTTTATTCTATATTTAGGCTTCCTGTGAGGACAACGCGAAAGCACTAATCCAAATAGTTGTATGCACGTGAAACAATATAACTGTAGCCCGATCCGTTTGGCGACAATCAAAACTGACAAGCGTTGTTTCTGGAAGTATTTCGTCTCAAGAGTACCTCTATCACTTTCGGCCAATTAGCCTAATATTTAATTTTTTTAAGTTGCAAAACTGTTACGGCTCTGCTAACACACGATATCTTCAAAGCAGATGCCTGCGCAGTGTTACATCGAGTACAACGTTGAGTTACACCCAAAAGAACATATCGTTATTTCTGGGAGTTATTCTACGCACTCTTAAAAAGCACAGGAGAGCGCGGAAGCTTATTGTGGCCTGAACTGAGTGAGATTCATCGACTTACCAGCCTTACATGTCCCTACCCTAGTTATGTGAATTTTCAGTAATCACGTGTTTAGTGGTAATTCTATGAACACATAATGACATCGCATTTTGCTATTAAATAATTGCGCTGTGGCAACTTTCCAACTCCACAAGTCCTTGCCTCTCCAGTACTTAACAAGGACAATAATTATCGCCCTTGTTAAGCCCCATTAAGTCTGATGTTGAAGAGTATTTCTATATTCTATTTAACCATATACGTTGCCCTTCGTATTTTTCATGATTGTTCACACTCACTCTCTGCTGCAACGTCGTCGGGTCCTCAAAATAAATAAATAAATAAATGTAATTTTAATACACCGGCGGCCTTCAACGCCACTCACAGCTATGAATGTACGCATTAGCGGCATTTACCGCCAAATGAATGCATATTTTGTTCCGGATCCGTCGTAGTGCTTACAGGGAGCACTTAGCTTAAGTTTACTATAGCCGAAGGTTAACGGCTACGGTAATTCGAAGGACGTGAAATGAAGGTCATTGTTAAGGCCGCTGTTCTCTGTAGGCAATGCGACTTTCTTGAGAACATTCGATGAGACCAGCATTACTCAGTCGCTATCCTCTTATAATAGTGCTGACCAAAAATTTGTCTCTTTTAATGAGACAAATAGAATACGCCCGCCAAGTGACGCGTGGTTCCGGGCGTGTTAAGCAAGCTTCTTTGTTGCGCCATAGAAATCGAAGGTGGTGTTCACGTGGTATCACAAGCAAGTGAACTCATGTCACGCTTAGCAGAAATCCTATAGGACTAGCACCACTTTCTGTCCCAAAAAGATTCCACGATGTACGCCGGCGTGATGAAATGGTTTCCCGAAAGCCTCCCTCTAGTAGATCGGGACGAATTTAACTGCAACGCCAGTGCATCATTTAGCAGATTATGGAGACAGATCCCCCGGGGACAGATTATGGGGAAGAAACATTGTGCAAGTCTTCGAATGGGATACGCTCAGTGTACATGACTTCATTATTACGCCGCTTCAGTTGTGCGATTTCAACGTGTGCCATAAGTGAAAAGATAAAGAAGAAAGTTGATTAGGTAATTGTGAAAAAGCGGAACGGCGCTATCTGTGGCAGAGGATTTTCTTTAATATGTTTTAAATAAAAAAAAGAACAAAATAATAGAACAGGTGACATGCAATCAGCGCGGTGAAGGGTTCTGTCCCGCAATCTGCAGGCCACAACTAGCCAACAACGAAGAAACCGTGAACATAAAGAACAACGAACACATGCGGAGGGTGAACTCGGTGCAATGCGCTTATGGAGGTGTTCTGACTGAGCCCAGTGGTTCACTGTGGTGTCAAAGCACATTTAATCAATTTATCAACAAACAAACAAAAAATCAACGAGCTGTAGTGTACAAAAAGATTTTGAGCAATTCGGTCCTCTGAGCTAAACTGCTGGTGAAATTTGACATAGAAACGTGGGTAATAAATCACAGCAAACCACGGTATCGTATCTTTTTGTTCACTACCGTACACAAAGAGACATTATTATACACATATCGACGCGTTAACGTCGATATGTGTATCCCGCGTATCTATCGATATGCGTATCGTCGCATATATGTCGCCGTATATATGTGTAGCGTCGATACGTGTATCCCGTGTATCCCTCGATATCCCGCGTATCTGTACGGTTTCGCATGAACGAAGAAAGCGCGGGTTTAACGTACTTGTGGCCCTCAGTACAACGACGCACTCGGTCGCTCTATAGAGCAGAGAATCTGGGCGATGAAGCAGTTATGCCACTGTACCCTTGAAGAAATTGAAGACGCAATATGTCTCCTTTCCTGGTCGGTCGGATGTGCCGCGGACGCAACGGGTGGCTGGCGTGTCTTCCGTGCTTTTTTTCCCGGCCAGTTTCAGCGGCCATCGATTGATTTCCCGTGTTAACGCCCGGCGGTCTTTCCATTTCGTCCGCCGACACAGGCGGCGGTCTTTGTTGTGCTGTCTGGTGCGTCTGCATTCGCCGAGGGGGGCCGCGCTTCCCGACCGTGCGAGAACGACGCCCCGTTCTCCTCGCAGTGCGGCGACCGGGCCTGGACGGCAGGCGCGCGGGGTCGAAAGGGCTCGGCCGCCGCCGCTTCCGTCCTCCTCGGCCACGCTCCCAGGGGCCTGTGTTCGCTGCGGCGACACTGGCTGGCTCTGTTGTCCCCCCCCCGTTGGGGGCAACCTCCGGGGCTGTCCCTTCGCGCCAGAGAACGCGCCTTCGAGGGGCACCTCAGCCGACCCCATCTGTGCGCTGGCTGAGCAGCAGCATTATTTTCATATGCACCAACAATTTACACTTCAGCGTTCAAATTGTTGATTTCTGACTCACAGTGTGAGCGGATTGACTACTACATTGTCACTCGTTTCCTGTATGTGCATACAGTCTCTATGTTGTATCGTGCACCAATATCCATACCCTTGAAGTGCGAATAAGCGTATACCTGTGGTTATAAACACCGTATTATCAGTCACTTTCTTTTTTCTCTGCTTCTTAAGAGTGAGTTTTAGAATTCAAGATGGTGACAACTCATTCAACAAAGGAAGAACGTCCCCTTCACGTGCAGCTGCTCGACCGCGAAACGAAACGCAGGAGTAATCACTTCTGGCCATCATCTCTAGCGGCACCACAGACCGTGTGGCTGTATGCTTGGCATGAGTTAGCTGAGCGTTACGTGCCTTCATCTGAAGCCATCAGCACCGACAGGGCGACAGACGAAGTTAGCCGCTTCCTGCTCTCGATCTCATTTTGTGCCGCACTCTCCCGCGCCGGCGAGTTACAAGCAGCCGGCGCTCTTTCTCTCTGCTCCGATCGCTCTTCTCTTTCTCTCAACCACCGCCGCCATCTCTCCCAGCGACAATCGGCTAGGCTTGGCTGCCGACGTCCGTGAACGGCTCGGGCTCTGCGTGGTGAGGCGGCGGCGGCGGCGTCGAGGAGCCACTTTCGAAAGCGTGTTTCGCCTCTCTCGGCTGGGCGTGGTAAGCTCCGGCGACAGTCTTTCGACGCAGCATCGGCGGCACCTTGCAGAGCGACGTCTCTGGATCCGCTCTTGTTTCATCTCGGCGCTTACGAGAGACGACTGCTAACTCTGCGGACGCTCCAGGGCTTCGCACCGAACGATACCCGGTGGCGCGTCGTGCCACGGCCGTGACATGGCGATCACGGCACACGACGCTCCTGCAGGATCTCCGAACGGCCAGATTCCTGACAGCGCGCAGGTGAGATGCACCGGACTCTCTTGCGCAGGCGGCGGCCCACGCAGCCGGCGCTCTCCGCCTAAGCTTGCGAGTGTAGTGAGCACTTCCGTACATGCTTCCGTGGTGCGCAGGGAAAAGGATCGAGCACTATGTCGAAATTAGACGATTATAACTGTGCAAGGGGCTGTGTCTACCTCGTCAGCTCGTTACTCGAAGTGGTTCAGTAGTTTGTGACGGAATGTATTTAGCGGTGTAGCGAGAAACTTTCTCGGGTCTTTTTATTTGCTTGATGCAGTAAAAACTATTTAGCAATTTTCTAAATAGATTTTACGGAAGTAACTTTTACAAGCCGTAACTGTACCATCGATTTCAACGTTGAACCTCGCAAGGGGTCGAAGCATATACCAAAACGAAGGCAGGATGCATATATACTGCTACTCGCGGGTGCCTTCTTGCAACCTATATCACTCGCTGTGTAGATAAATGTTTTACAAAACGTACGTAACGCAAGAGTGTCTATTGAACACCGTCCACACGAAGTAAGCTATTCGTCGATGCAGAGGCGACGCAAGTGATTCTCCTTACTAAACCTCTTCGTAAACTAAGAACGTTAGTCCGAAAGGAGTGTTGGATGCCTTACAACAGGTTGCAATGTACGCGGGCAACTGTTTCCAGCTGTCGATCTGCACGCTGTCTTTCGCCGCGTGCACAGATAACAGTGGTGCCTGCATTAGATCGAACGATTGGTCCTCGTTGCGAAAAGAAAAAAAAAAAAAAAGCGCGACGATATTTCTTCGCATACATGAATTCTTTTCTGATACGGCAAGGAGACAGAGAATTATTTCCTTGCCTATGAACGAACGAATACGTACACCCGTGAGCAAAAGTACACGGACCGGGGGTTGCGCGATAAAGCCGATTTTTCCCTCTGCCTGTGAACGGAACTTGAAATTGAAGACTGCAGTTCAAACTTGGCATTGCGAACTTTTCCGTGTACTCGTCAATTCCAGTTTATGTTTGTTAATTACGATGAAATTCAGTTCTTTCGGCGACCCTGTGGTCCGTATAAAAGTGCTCACGGGTGCACATGGCACGTAAACTCGCATCCGCGAAATGTCTTTGTGTTTTATGGAAACTATCGTTGGGTGGATTCACTGGGTTGTTCATAGCACTCAAAAATGTGCGGCGTTCGCATGCGCACAACGAGCGAGGGCTTCGGCCACGCCTTCTTTGTCGCGCATGCTGGCCGTCAGAGCGATCGTCTTCCCGTTGCGCCGTTTGCATTACTGGCGGCAGGACGCTTCGTCGTCGCTCTCCTGTCGCGCGTTCGGTCGCGCAATCGCGCCGGGTACGGAGCTTCCCACAGCGCCGCGAGCGAGCGTGATCGATGTCATGTGAAGCGCACAGCAGGGACGTGACGGGCTTGAATGGGACAGATCCCGTTTCCTTCGTCGCGACGCTGCAGCTGAACTGTGATCGATAATTTCGCTATCGCAGCACATTCCACCCTGACCCCGCCCACTATTCTTTCGTTTGTACTTTTTTCAATTCGAGCCATTTCCGGTGGTCGAATGAGAGCACGGAAAATTGCTTTATCAAGAGCGCAGCGTCTGTCCACAAAACACCTGGCGCCAACAGTTCAATCACTCCGGAGAGAGCGCGAACGCTGGAGCTTGCGCTCGTCAACGAGAAGCATTTGTCCAGTGCTCCTGCCTTCGATCTCTGGAAATCCTCATTAGGTGCCTTTGCCCTCAGCTGTCGTGCACAGAATCACTTTCCGCAACCGGCGCTTGTTCAGCTCACATGGGGAACGACTTCTTAACACTGAGGCGGCCACTGGCTCTTGCTCCTTTCGAATCGGTTCATCTTTCATCCCCTAAAGTGTACCTGTGAGTTCATTCACAAGCAACGCACTTGGAGCAACAATGTGACCGTGTGTATGTGTGTCTCCCCCCCCCCCCCCCCCCCCCCTTGAACAAATCTTTTTCACGCTTTTTTCAATAAGAGTACACGCAACGAAGCTGGGAGACCGCATACATAGAGACACGCTGCGTATTTTATTATGCTAGTCAAATATCCTTCTTTTGCCTCTTCTTGTTGTCTTTAAACCCGGTTCTCCTTACTTTGAGCACGGCAACCAATAGGACGTACGTCTGGTTTGCTGCCCTACCTTTGTTTGTTCTCTCTCTCGCTTTCTCTGCATACATCAAACAAGTAAATAGAGAGAAAAAAAGAATGGTCGTATAGGTACCAAAAAGCCACACCGCACTATTGGAACGTGGCCATCATGGAGAAGTTTCGAGGTCACCGCGGGTAAAGATGGCGTAGCGGCGGCTTAGCTTTGGCGCTATAAGGTCCTATATAATTCGGTCACCCTTCCTTTCTTTCGTTTTTCTTTTTTATTTTATTGTTATTTCAACGTTTTCTGCTTGAAGAAGTCGCATGCCTAAACCTGTCAGTTTTTGCAGCGTAGTCACTTTCTTGCAGCGTCAGGATTCGATGTTCGAGGAAAGGGATACATATCCAATTTGCCTTGCGCACTGTACCAGCATTCAAGCATTGGTTCGAAGAGGAGCCGCTGTTTGGAGTGTAAACAGTCGTTACCTTCCGGATATGAAAATAAACTTGAGGGTACGCATGCACTAAGAAAAAAGAAAGCAAGGGAGGAATGTGTAACGTCGTGCGCGCATAAGATATAGAATGTGGTGTAAGAGGGCAGAGATGAAAACATCCCGAAAATTCCCTCTACCGGGCAGAAACATCCTAATCTCCAAACATAATAACAGCAACGACGTAATACGCGAGCCACAGCTCGTCGGTCTTATCTTCGTTATGCGCCCCAATGCTGCGCTTTGGAGTGATAAGGAGAGACGTGTGACGCGTAGGCAACTAAATGCCATTATCAAACACGTCATGAACACTAAGGTTGACAGGGCCATTACGGTGTGGCCCTCGTTGTAAACATTCCTTCCCGGCAATAAAAGGAAATGCCGAGATCAGCTGCTGGTGGAGGAGGATCGAGGGTGCCCCAGAAATACCAACCGTCGGTGTAAACGACCAATTAAGTACATTCTGCGACTTCCTAGTTGCGAGATTTTGGCATTACGATCGTTCTGCGACGCCGTGGGAAGCAGAGCGCGGGCACGCTAAGCGTGCGGGGTGAGCCCGCCGGCCCGGTCGCGCGGCACGGCCACGACCCGAGCAGCGAACACGCCGTCACTCAAGCCCCCTCCTCCCTCCCGCCACCCCCTTATGACGCGATTTATACGGTCCAATGCCGCGCCTTACACCCGTCGGCGGCCGCCTGTGTAGCATACACGAGCTAGCGTGTTGACTTCCTGTCCTATCCACGCTGATGCGCTTCCGCGCAGTTTTTTTTTTTTTTTCGTTCTTTAAATTTCTACTCTCGTTGTTTTTGGCTGCGCTCAAATGAGCTCCTCGAGCCGTCGAGGGAGCCGGCTGGTCTCCGGAGTAGATGCACCACCACCGCCGCCGCCGCCGCGCAACACGCTGCTTATTTACGATGTCTCCAGCGCTGAGGCATCTCTGGAACTCGCCCAAGGTCACCGCCGCGGGTGCGGCCACGCCTTTCTCCTCAGCCTGCGGCAGCGAGGCGATCTTGGAAAAGTATCGTGCGCGCGTCATCCCCGCGCCGCGACACGAGTGACATTGAACGCGCGCATTCGGCCAGATACAAACACGCGGCGTCGTCCCGAACACGTGGAATGCGACGACGACGCGCACGAGCGGTCTAGTTTGCAGATACTACACCTACCGTTCCTCTTCCTTCTTCTTCTTTTATTTTTCTTTGCTGCGCAGCTAAGGCTAGGCCTCTGTCGGCAAGTGCTTGGGGTCAATGTGAGTGTCTTGGTGCATTTCGCCAAATTGGACGCACGATAGATGAATTGTTACTTGTTCACGTGTCGGTCCGGATGTGCCGTGCTTGTGACAACAATCTGTGGCAACGTTCTAGAGCGCTCGCATTAGGAGAAGGCCCGAACTTTGTCCTCTTGAGGAGGAGGAGGAAAGAAAAAGGAGAAGGCAGGGATGTTAGCCAGAAATGCGCAGAGCAATATGAAAACATGCTCCCTTAATATCCATGTGAAGAAATATGCGTTACACTATCGGTGTCGTTGTACTTTCATTCTATGCAATAGTAGTGAAAAATTTAGTACGAAGCATTTTAAGGTAGTTGCTGATGGCGAAATTCGTGACAATAACTGTTTAGGTGTCATTCCTCGCAGTAGCGAGCTTACATCGTTGTTTGCGATGGATATGTCTTTATCTTTTTGTCTTTTTGAATGAACGTCCACTTTGAAACTTGGCCATCTCCTTGGACGCCTGTTGCACATTCTAGAGATAAAGTCGGGCATAAGAACACACTGTAACGCTCTGAAAATGTAGGCGGACACTTGTCGTAAAGAGTGAGAAGAAGCGATGTGTCTGTGCGAAAACGTCTGAAACCATGCACCTTCGCACGGCTGCAGTAGTGTATTTCTGCTCGACCCGGAATAAAGTAATGATTCTGTTTCCTTCCTATTCCTTTTGTCGCTTTGTCCAAGGGGCGCCCCGCTTTCGTTAGTGCTAGTTCCTGTTATAACGAAGCGCGAGCGCCAAAAGCATGCGATGGTTCACGGGGCATCAGTTGATGGCTATAGCGTCACAGTGTCCAGGACATTTTTAAGCCAGAAGGCCGATGAAGAAGACCTCGCCATCAATGAGGAGGGTATCGATGCGAGCACCACAGGGCAAGAGTTGGGCGCCGAACTCACACACATATAGAGAGAAAGGCATATACAAGAGGTCGCTCGTCTCGTCTGTTCTCTTTTCTGTATTCGTGTCCGTTCGCGCCTTTCGTCCATTTAGCAAGGTTTCACCGACTCGCAAAACGGGAAATTCTTATGATAATCAGCAGCAGGCCAGTCTTCGCACGCTTCTTTGACAAAGCTACAACTGAAATAGTTCCCCTTCTGGTAGTATGGCAATTGTCCTGGTTTCGTGCTTGTTTTCTCGCGAGGTACAGCAAATGAGAAGAACGCTGCAAGCCTAACATCTGCAGCGGACAGGTTTCGCGCACGCATTTCAGCTGCGCCCGCCTTCGTGCTTTGGGAACCATCTTTCGACGTCCTCCTTTCGCGTTCGGGCGCGCACCCCGAGTGCCGCCGCTGCAGCATATATAGTTGCCGAAGAGGGGCCCCCTCGATGAGCGCGCGCGGGTGCGCAACACGTAATCATGCTGTCCGACGCTCTCGGCTGGTGAAGTCGTGCAGCTCTCTCAGCCTTTCAGGATGCGCTGCGGTTGGGCGAAGCGATCGAGGCAGCATGCGTTCGTCCGTATACCGGCGGACCCGGCGTCGCTGGCCTGTGGCCCACCCCGTCGCTATTGACGGGGCCGCGCGATATGAAGCGGGGCGGGGGCGGGGGCTCGTTCTCTCCCAGCATCCGTCCTCACCCTCGCAAATCTCAGCCGGCGCACTGCGTGTAACGGTCAGGGCCGCTATAAATAGGAGGCCGCGTAACAAGCCCGCCGTCTCACCGCGCGGCCACTCTGACCGGTTCTTTCTTACTTTTTTTTTTTTTTTTCTGTATGTTTTACGAGACGCTGCTCGCGATCGCGACCCAGATAGGAGTAGCAGGATGGTGGTCCTGCCGCGGCGCCAAGGACTCGTCCTGTGTTCCACTCACTGACTCACCGCCGTGTCGCCTCTGCGTGATCGCCTATATGAGAGTGCGTCCATACGCCTGAATGACCAGCGCACAGCGACGCGGAAGGCACCGAGGTCCGCGGCACAGAGCAGCCGCATTCAGGTCCCCCGGCTGACTGACGGTGAAAGAGAAAGAAAGAAAGCGGCTTTGGATCATGCCCGTCTCGTTAGGCAAACCAGTCACACTGGAAGCAATGGCGAACGCGACTTATTCATCGCGTTCCTGGAGCTGATTTCGAGCTCCCCGGCGCGCACAGTGATTACGTATTGCCTTCATTCGCGAAGTTATTCGTATTCCTCGCCAGACATCGTAACTCATTTTGCTAGCTTCTCTTGCGCTTGTCGTTGCTACATATCGTTCCACATTGTGTTTTGCAAGCCCTTGCGTGAGCGCCTTCTAGCTCTCTATATCCGCCGTGCCTCTGTGGCGTTTCCTTTTAAAATGTAACCCGCCACATTTCCCGACTTCAGCGGCAAAACTCCCCCCCCCCTCCCCCCCTTTTTTTTTCTTCTTTTTTTAGTCTGCTGGGACAAATGCCATGGTCATTCTGGCAGCTACTTAGTTACCATTTGATTTTACAGTCAGAAACACGATACCGTTCCGTAGTCCGAGTCAGAGTTCCCTTTCCACACTCCTTGCGTGACTATATTTAGTGCGGTCGGACACCGAGCTGTGGGTACACGTGATAACAACCGGATGTGGTCGAAACTAAATAATCCAAAGCCCTTCAATATTACAAAAAAATTAAATTATGGGGTTTTACGTGCCAAAACCACGATATGATTATGAGGCACGCCGTAGTGGGGGACTCCGAAAATTTGGACCACCTGGGGTTCTTTAACGTGCACCTAAATCTAAGTACACGGGTGTTTTCGCATTTCGCCGCCATCGAACTGCGGCCGCCGTATCCGGGATTCGATCCCGCGACAATCCAAAGCCCTTCACTACGTCGCTACAACACACACACACCAACCACACACACACACACACCAAACACACACAACACACACACACACACACACAGCACACACACACACACACACACACACACCACACACACACACACACCACACACACACACACACACACACACACACACACACACACACACCACACACAAACACCACACACACACACACACACACACACACACACACACACACACACACACACACACACACACACACACACACACACACACCACACACACACACACACACGACAACACACACACACACTACACAACACACACACACACACACACACACACACACACACACACACACACACACACACACACACCACACACACACACAAACACACACACACACACAACACACACACACACACACACACACACACACACACACACACACACCACACACACACACACACACACACACACACACACACACACACACACACACACACAGCAACACACCACACACACACACACACACACACACACACAACACACACACACACACACACACACACACACCACACACACACACACACACACACACACACACACACAGCACACACACACCACACACACACACCACACACACACACACACACACACAACCACACACACACACACACATATATATATATATATATATATATATATATATATTCTGTGTTGCCTTCGGACTCCTTATATTTGCTATCAATAGATCAACCTTGATGGCAACCATCGTTATAGTTCAGGAGGCACTTTCCGGTTTGCGTTATAGAACATGCCGACACTGCAGCAAGGTGAATAGACAAGATGGATGGCACGTAAGGACCTACTATGTGAAGTGGCCACCCCGCCGTTGCCATGGCGAAGAGGCCAATTCATTCCGTTTCTAACCGTATGATCGTGTTCCGATAGCACGGACGGCACCGAACGTTCTTTTCGCGTTCATTCTCTGGCGGTCACCGTTACCATTTCCGACACAGACGGCAACACCGCGATGACTCTTCGTACTGAGCAAAAAGCCGAGTAAAAAGGTGCCCGCTGATATTACTGTATAGAGGTGGAGGGCATGGTCTTTAACGGACTGCATGACCGCGGAGGTAACAATGGCAGTTGTGAAATCTATAGATACGGGAGCATAAACGTGGAAAGAGGTAGGTGTGTTGATCGAGAGGCCCCAAGGAAGTATTTTATGCTTGCAAGAAACTCCGAACGCCGAATAGAATGACAATTATTTTGGGCCGTCATCACCCCGAATTTTGACTGCCGTACTTAAGTGTACGCCCGACACTGTGCATCCGACACCAAAGTGTCGGACGTATAGGCTTTTGAACTTGGTTGCAGTGTTGGACGAATTTTTTCTTTTTTTTTTTCGGTAAATATGTTCTTCTAGATGACCTTTCACCTGCTTTTTTTCGGTGGATAACTTTTTGCGTCGAGGTTACCTTTTTTGGGGTGAATACCTGGTTCACTAATTTTATTGATGTTGAAACGTTCTACGTGACTACATATATCCTGCCCTTCAACACTGTAATTGAATCCTGCAGTACACTGAGTAACAAAGTTTTTTGAGAAGCAGTGTAGCTTGGGCACTATATAGGACGACGTATGGCGTTGTCACTGTACAGGAATTAATAGAGTGCACTTGATACTAAAGCAAAAGTAGAATGAGAGTTTATTTCTAACATTATGCAGGTACAGTGCTCCAACAAATAATACATAGAAAAGAAATAAATTCGCCGTACTTTTCTCGTTTTCTTCTTTTCTTTTTCGGTTTGAACCGAGAACACTGAACCCTTTTCATAAATCAATGCTGTTCAAAATATCAACCACAACAGCCGAAGCACCACGTGATCTTCTCGTCATTCTCGTGACCCGGGAGATCAGCTTGGGTGCGTTTTGGGGGTGGCGCACCCGGGACATTCGCTGCATTGCATTCGACAATACGCATCATGTCGTACAGTTGCTGATAAAATGAGCGACATAAGCTTCCGCTGAGCATCAGTGCACCGAAAATTCTACTTTTTACGAATGTGTATACACGTTTGAAGTGTTGCTTCAATGTCGTGCGTGTGAGGATGTCTTGTTTGACGACATGAACGGGAAGTCTGTATAGGAATTGAAGAAAAAAAATTAAACACTGCGACCCAGCAGTTGCTCCATTAACTGCCGAATAGTAGGATGAGCAAGTCTACCTTTGCGGGAAGAGCAACGCCGAAGTGTTCATTTAACCTCCTTCGAGGCACGTCACCGGTGGTTATCATCACCGTAGGCGAACTGGCGTCGGCAAGCACGTAGGTGATTTGCGGAAACAGAGAAAAAGAAGAGAGAAAGGCGGGTGACTGTTTCTTTTTCTGCAAATTGTTATGCAAGCCAACGAAATTGAGCCCACGGAAGCCACTCGGCGCCCCCCCACCCCAAGGCAAGCGTAATCGAGGCGGCACTGTGGTCCTGCAGGCGCGAGGCGGCGGTCATTCGTCTCTCACCTTGCAAAGCGGCCAGTTTTTTTCGCTGCGATGACCCGTGGCGCTTCCCTAATAGACGACCCACGCCGGCGCGGCGTGCCGCACGGCGGTCGGCGCCCGCGTGGCTCACGACCCGGCCGCCGCGCCGATGACCCACGCGAAAGGAGCGTCAGCGCAGCACTTGGCGCGCAGTTGGCCGTAATTGCCGTGCACTCTTCGAGACTGTGGGCGACGGCCTAATTAGGCTCTGTACCCCTCCTGGGAGTTCTCTCTAGCGCCGCGTCCTCAGCCCGGACCTCGGCATGCCTCCCACCGCTGTCCTCCGACACGGTATGCGTGACTTTCGCCGCTGAGCGAAACGAGACCTCTTTGAGCCGACGGCGTCGTCGTTAAGTGCTGAAAGGTTGCCTGCCATCGTGTCAAACGGCGCCGTTTAGCTTCTATTACTTATGCGCTCTCTGTAGAGAAGCCCCAAGGGATCGGTGAAGGTGCGCATATTCCTTATAGCCGGAATATTATAGCCCACTTTCATTCAAAGTTTCTTTTCTTTTTTTTTTTGCACTCGCTTTTTCTCATTTATCTTCGGCAGTCGTCTCAAGTATGCGGACCCTCTAATGTTTGCTTGTTTTACATTGCCACGCCTGCTTTTTTTCTCTTTTTTCTTTTATGCATTTCTTCCGCGTCTGAATGCGTGGCCGCCCGTTAATTCCGACAACTTAGGGCAGGGCAAGGTGTGTACAAAGTATCGAATCATGGGGAACGTCGACAGCCATGGGTGGGTAACATTTCCGGAAGGATGTGACCTGCCTCCCTGAGTTGCGCAGGCTGTTGCAACAATTTTTGCCTCAGGTTGTTGCACATTTTTTTACTGATAAGCATCGGGAAACTGGGAGGCCTGTTAAGTAAACAAATAAAAGGGATTGACAGTCAATGAAACCAAGCAAGTCACAGAAAAACGCAATATGTGTAACTCAGGGCTACCGGACATTGAATTGTGTTTTGGTTGTAGATCATGAAAAAGAAGGTGCCGTCAGTGGAGGAAAAAAATTAATAATTAATAACAAATGTGTATACCACAGCGACCTTGGAAATTAAGGTAGGCTTCGAGGCCTTGTGGCACAATTTCTAGCGCCCCTTATGACCTGATTTCGGAATATGCACTTTTGTGCAGCTTCCACGTGTTTACTGCCGGCGACCGAAACACAGCCACATACGCAGGAATTTTGGACATCGCCCCTTTGGCCATATGTCAAAGTTCTTGGCAATGCACCAGCGTAACTTAATGGGCAGCATTAAAAAAAAACATATTTCAAAAGATCCGCCGAATTTCAACAACTTTCAGTTAGCAACTTCGATATGATACGCCCTTCAAACAATATGCGTATTTACGGCACTTAATCGTAACTTCCCTGCTGAGTTAAAAAGTGTTTTAATCCTGACCAAAACACTGATATAACGCAACAGGAAGGTTACGACTAAGTGCCGTAAATACGCATGTTGGTTGAAGGGCGTACCCTCTTGACGTTGCTAACTGAAGACGTTGCAATTGGGGCCCTATTGAAGCATATTTTTTATTTTTTTAAATGCTGCTGATTGAGTTACGCTGGCGCATTGCGGTGAAGTTCGACGGATAGCCGAAGAGGCAATGTCCAAAATTCCTGGACATGCAAGGCTTCAGTCAACATCGTGACGAGCTACCTTTCTTTCTTTTTTCGTTTTGAGCAGACGGCATCTTAACGCATCGCGAACAAGCTATAGGTCATTATCCATTTTAAATTTGAAGACACTCGGTTTCACAACTTTTCTTTAATTTCAATTACTGCAAGTCACTTCGGCATTTTCTGCCGCTATTTCTTGCTGGCATGTAAAAAAAAAAAAAAAAAAGACAGTTCCGTACCGTATCTGAATTTCGAGGCGTATGTACAAGTACAGGCCAAGAAACCGAACTTGTATGGTTTGTTGGATTTTTTGCTGAAGCTCTAACCTCGAGCAGCTCCCGCTGCACGGCTGTCGCTCGAAAGTGCCTTACTCCAAGCGGTGTACGACTTTTCCCTTTCACTCCAACGCACTCACACAGCAACGCGAACGTAGGAAGTACGTGCAGAAGCAACGCTCGCGCTGGTATAAGCGAGCCAAGAAGCGGCTCACAAGGCACGCACTGCACACCCACTGCGCCTGGCCGCCACAGAAGGCTCAGCTAGGCAGCTCGTCGCCTCTCGTTCACCTTGGGAACACTGGGTCTGCTAGCGGAATGTGGGTCAGCAGTGCACCGTTGCCGGGCGTGCCGGTGACGAAGCACAAGGGACTTTAGAAGCACTGCGCGTGCGGATGCTAGGTGGCCCCTCCGCCCAGCTGCTCTCGGTGTTCCTCCGGCGCTCGTAGCGGATGCTCAGCTCTTGTCGGGCGGCCAAGTTCTCGTTAGTCTATATGGAAACAAGCCTGCGTCGCGGCATATTAATGAATGCCGGGCAAGGAAGTCGCCGCGACCTTGCAATGGCCGGCTATTTTTTTTTCGTACACTTCCGCGATACAAACAGCCCGCCGCCATTGTTACCAAGACACCGAACCACGTGGCTTGGTCGCACTTTTTTCAAGGGCAGCATCCGGCGCGCACACACTTTGTGTTTTTGGGCTCGCTCTCCAACCTGCGCAAGCGGCGTTGCGTGTTGCATCGGTCGCGACCTTGGAGCGCTCTCCGAGCCTCCCCCTTCCTTTGATTAGGCGGCGCCCGCTCGTGCAGCCCGAACGGGTCGGCCCTTCTTCCGCGGTGCGCGCGATCTGACGATGGCTGCGCGGCGGACCCTTCTATAGCGCGAGTCACGACCACTGCAGCGGGACAGGTTCGACTGAGGCTCGCGGAAGATGCGCAAGGAGTAACGTACGCCGCGCGTATACGGCGTCGCCCGCTCTCGTGCGCGGAAACCGGCGATCAAACGACGGCGGCTTAAAGAGCGCACCGCGTCGCGAGAGCGGAGGCGCCTCGACCTCGCCCCCCAACTTGGCAACCAAGGGGGAGGTTTCCTTTCGGAGCAGGTCCCCGCGGCGTAGACGGAGGCTGGCGCGACCTTGAAGTGACGTCATTTCTATCTCGCTGGCATGACAGCGCCGTTTAATCGTGCATGTGGAGTAAACCGGCGTTGCGCAAACGGAAGAACGACTCATACGCGCGAGCGTGAAGGACAGCGTGCTCGACTTGGGAACCGCTACTCTTGCGCATGCCAATCGGATTATTTTCTGGTAATGACAGCGCCGCGCTGGGGCGGACAGCAGGGGGTCCGTGAGGGGTGTGCGATCCACCTCCTCCTCACAGACGTTTCTTAATCGCTCACCTCCTCGGAGAGCAGCCGCGAGATGCGCTTTCGGCGTGTCGCAATCGGAGCCGCGCGGACCACGTGGCTGGCAATCTGGACGCTATGCCGGACGCCACTGGTGGCTCTGCGCCGAGGAACACTTTTATATCCTGGTAACGGCAGTGTCGACAAGGCTCAAGTAAATACAAGAAATTGTGAGAGCGTGGTGGTGGCGGTGATGGCACTATGCCTTGCATACCAATGAGTATTCCCGGGGCCGTCGTATTCCGTATTTCGCACACCGCTTTCGTGTTTATTTTGTAGCATCCTCTGGTCGTTTTTTTCTGCGTTGGCGGCGCAATCCTGGCCTTCGTGCCTTTTCTGCGCAGCAAGATTAGCCTTTATACAGCGAAGGCTTTTGGAGTTGAAGGATACGCCCTTTCTGGTGTACCCACGCAACCTCAATGTTTCCGTACTTCAGCTTTTACCTTGCAGCCCCACCACTAGTAAACAAGGAGAAGGCTGGAAACACCTCTCGTGCAGAGAGCTGTCAATGTTGGCAAATGTGACGTACGATGCTCTGCATGTGACGTGCTACCATTCAGTATAACTTTTCTCTCTTTCTTTCACGCGATGCATTCTGTGCTCTACCTGAATCTATTAAAGTTTTGTTTAAGCGCTACCTGAGTAATTTGAACTGCTCCATTGGACAGATCAGTCTTGCGTATAACTAAACCAGAAACCCGTACTGGAAGCAATCGACGACAGTTTCCTTTGCTTCCAGGTACTGAGATTCATGTGCGGGAAGACATGGGGAACATCTGTACACTCCATGTTTCAGTTGTACAGAGCTCTATTTCTAGGATATCTACGCTACAGCCTTCCAGTGTTGTCCAATACGTGCAAGTCAAATGTTCGCTCATTGGAGAGCTTCAGCGCCAAGCATTGCGCACTTGCTTAGGATTTCCTCGATGCGCGTCAACACCTGCATCAATCGTCCTCCCCAAAGATCATCCGATCCAAACATACGTTGCAGTGGATTGCCTCAGGGCGCATATCTGTCATCTTTCCCGCGTCCCCGATCATCACTTGGCGTTCTTGCCTTCGCAGAGACCCCGTTCCGCGGTTTCTGAAGTTATCGTCACCAATCCAGATTGTCTTCCATCAGGATACACCCCAGCAGCGAGGCCTTCATGCCCCTTGTGGTGCCTGCAACAGCCTCAGGTGCGCCTAAGTATTCCGAGAGTAAAGAAGACGGCCAATCACCCATAAATAACTCTGAAACAGATGACGCTGCTATTAAGGAATGATACCTATGGGGACCGAATACACATATATACCGATGGTTCGGTCTCATCTACCAGCTATTCAGGTGCCGTTATCATTCTGGCTTCGAAAACCACAATGAAGTTCAATCTGTCACACGTGACAACATCAACGGCGGCAGAGCTTGCTGCCCTGCGTGCTGCTGTAAAGTACCTCCTGCAAGAGACACCTCAGAAATGGGTCATCTTTTGCGATTCTAAGGCAGCACTTCAGAGTCTGCATTTTGCCCTTCATCACGGGACTCATGAGCAGCTGGCATATGAGATAAGAGAAGACCACTATCAAGCTATCGCTAAAGGGCATGGAATTATATTTCAGTGGCTACCTGGACATACCAGCATGGCTGGTAATGACCTCGCCGACGAAGCCGCCCGGTCTGCTCATCTGGAAGGCCGACCAGTCCCAATCCCCCTTATCCAGGATCGACGCCGCAGGAAACCTTCATGTCATGGCTAAAGCTATGACACACAAATATTGGTCTTCCCTAAACCTCTCGAAGTGTCATCTTCACAAAATTGACCGATCCTTGAAGCTGCAAGTGTCATCAAACATTTCCCGCTCTGAGGCGACAGTATTGGGCCGCCTCTGGCTCGGGGTGGCATTTACAAAGGCCTACTCGCTCCGCATTGGAATGGGGGATACGCCCATGTGCGACTCTTATGGAACCAGAAAAACGATTAAACACGTCTTATGTCTCTGTCCCCAGTTCGACGTCGAGTGTGCTCTCTGGACAGCATTGAACCGGCTCAACTCTAGACCATTTTCGGAAATGAAGATCCTTGGACCAGGGCCGTATGCGTCTATGGCACAGAAAGCCACGAAAGCGTTGTTACGATACCTCAAGTCGACAGGTCTTGGCGACCGTCTGTAGACTTGGTGCGAATCTTCAAATGTGCGCGAAACTGTGCTCTCTCTATCTCCTTTCTCTCTCTTTTCATCCCTATACCGCCTTTCCCCAGTGCAGAGTAGCAAACCGGCGTGCCTCGGGTGAATTTCCCTGCCTTTCCTTTCTTCTATTTCTCGCTCTCTCTCTCGTACTGGAAGCAGATTTCATGAATGAACAGCAGTTATGAACTATAATAGCTCGAAGGGAAGCTATTATATAATAGAAACTTTCTTTGTACGTCAGGCTTTTGAATACTGAACTTGTGGCATAACCTTTATCAATAGTGGATGAATTTTGTATGCTAGAAAAGGACGTAAGACCAGACGCTGCTGGCAATGCTACCTTCAAATTCTCGTGCCAGGTCCGCTTGAGGTCACAAATCTTTGGCAATAAACAAAACATGCAACAAACTGCAAACATGCAAACATGTGGAATAAACAAACATGCAACCTCGCAACTTCTACCGCCTTTTCCTGCTCGAAATAAACCCAGATATACGAAATCTGACGCCGCGTTGGTGTCATCTGCGCAGATATCTGGGTGCCCAATTCAAGAACGTATGATTTGCCTTCATCTTCTCCTGGAATAAACCACCATGTTTTTTTTTTTTTTTTTTTCAGAACGAACGTTGAGAGAGTTTTGACAGAATAACCTGTCATTACAGTCTGATTCGCTGTTTCGCTTTAGCAGCTATATCCTCTGATACCCCGGGACAGATCAGGAACCTAATCTCTTTGTAAGTCGGCTCTTATTACCGATGGCTATGTTAATTTTTTTCTTTTCTTTGTCTTCTTCTTTTTTGTCTAAATAGCACTGTTGAATACCAAGAGCACCTTCACGTATGCGGGCGATGTAACTATATCCTCATGTATGATTTAGTAAAAACTTCTTTTCATAAACACGGAGATCAAGATGGTGCAACATCATGTTGTTTGTTGCCATGCTCATGTTGCATCGTGGATTTTCATCTTTCTTCGCGGTACTCGAAACTTACTTCATGGTTGCTTTTCTTCATCTGTGACGACTTGATGGCCTGTGTCAAGTTAGTGTCAATTTTCTCGAAAGCTGGCAGCAAGAATATGGTTAAACTACTTTCGCAGAGTTTCGCATCTATCTGACATTATATACGGTGTGAGTATATAACGTAATCGTGTAACATAATTTACACAGAGTCTCAGGCGGATGTAAAAGTGTTTTGTTACTGTAATAGGCTTCAAGACGTTGAGATAAGCCCGTTCGTCCTTGTGGAGTCAATAACTTCATTGCTTTCGATAAATGTCATGGCACCCTCTCTCGCCAGTAACTAAGTATTATCTCGCGTCTTCCGCGTTTGAAAGAGCTATGCATTGCGCGAACGCAGATGCCCTGACGCGCGTTGCAGTGAATGGCGGTCCCAGTTCTCGAGGGCCATATTCGCCGTATACAGCGAGCGAAGCATCGATTCTCGTAGAAACTTTTCCAGATCACGTAGGCATCAGCTTGAATAGGCGCTGGTTAGTTGCCTTCCGAAAGATGTCTAACAAGCGCGTAAAGAGCCGCTTTTGCAGTCGCACTCTGAAATGTATGCCCTTGCTCTTCGGCATTTGACGTCTGATGCGTGTGAGCAGATAGATGCCCGTGGTGAAACTGCCTGCATGAATTTTACCGTGGACTTGTCACATAATAAACTCTTTCTCTTCATTTTTCTTTTTTTCTTCGTGAGGGGAAGCGGGGATTGCCGCGACCTCGCTGCGCCCAAAGTTGCCTCACTGTCTGCGGTCATCTTTGCCTGGCTCCTCAGCTCTTGCTCAACACGCACCTCCCCCCATCCGCTCCGTTCGCTCCTTTTTTTTTTTTTTTTATTATGTCGGTGAGTAACGGCTACTGTCCTAAAGCTCACTGGAGTCCGAGCGGTCGCTCAAATTCATTGGTGATTCAAAGCAGCAAACGAGGCAGCTGTATTCCGGATAGCACTCGCTGACCTTGGTTCTCTGTTTCGTAGAAATGTGTACGCGGAAGACCCCCTGAAAGGAGACGGCGGGCCTTGGGCTGCGGCTGAGCACACACACACCAGGAAACAAAAATAACAGTATTCGACAGAAACTTTTGTTACATGACCTTTGATCTTTATCCGCTCAGTTATTTTTGTGGCACATCAGAAGGCATTTTCACGCTCTCATAAGTTGTTATTTTTTTGATCGCGTGAAAGCTTTGCTCAGTGAGTCTATTTGCAAGCTAACCTGGCAGTTTAAAAAGTTGGGAGAGAAGGAAATGGCGGAGCCGACGTGGAACGAGCTGCTACACGTACACGGCCGGATAGGGGACGTTCGATGCGAAGGTTTAGTGTTGCGTCGTCCTTTGCGTAGTGTAGTCTTTCTTGCTTTGTTTATGACGGCACCGCTCGGGCTTCCTTTTCAGCTTTCCGCTATCGAGATGACAGAGTGCGGATGTGCACCGGACTGCGGAATATAATTACATAACCGACAGCAGATTCTGCGAACGATACCGCAGCGGAACACAATAAATGAGTGCAGTAGGTTTTTTTTTCCTACTGTTTTTTTTTTTCTTGCACGCTAAATTAACGCATTCGTGCAAAGCCAATGGTAGTTGTATTATTTTCGGGCAATGTAGCTATAGAACGCCATCGCTTACATATTAACGCCCTTCCTCGAAATCGTGCATACTCGTATATGGCCTCTGCGTCAGTGAGTTGTAAAACTCTGCAACGCATGGACGTGTCGGGATCGTATCGCTCGGAGTAACGCATCATTTGGTGTGGAACCCAGACATGCGTTGATTTTGTTTTATGTATACCCGAGACGCGCTGCATTCAAGACGATACTGGCGTGCCACGTCAGGGCCACGCTATAGATATTATAATAGCATTCGCGTGTGTCTTAGACGCAAATCTGCCGGTTCACAGTCACTAGTGGATCAACCTCACACTGCCAGTACGTGTGCAGTATTACAAATACAATTAGGGGTTCGAGATAAAATAGTAATTTTTCCTGTTCATGATTCATAGCAGTGGTGGGCGTCAGAAGCCGTCCGACAGTATTAAATAAACTGTTAAATTTTGCTAAATTTCACTAAATAAAATTTTATTTACACATTTCAGATGCAGGATTGATGCCGGTCACTGGTCACTGTGCATATCCGCTTAGCGCTATTATAGGCGCTCGAATAGTGAGTTCTTAATCCAATCTAATACGAGTACTCGGAAAAGACATTGCCTCTGAGAATCGAATCGAATACCGAATGTTTTCTTATTTCAAAAGAAAGAGGTTGGATGGATCCTACTCTGTAAACAAAGCTATTTTATTTACCTAAGCATAGCGTCGTTCTGAACCGTCAGTCTTAGGAGTCTGGCCTCACAGCTCATCAGCCCAGAAAGGTACACGAGCTCTTCTGCAGTACATGAAGGGTTCGCGGCTGTCGAAACGCTATTGCCTCATCTAATGCGTGCGATTCGTCTGAACTCCTGGCTTCCCTCTCTCTTCAACTCGCCCATCCCCTTCTCCACGTGTAGGGTAGCAAACTGGACAAAGTCTACTCAACCTCCCCGCCTTTCCTCCCTTCCCTCTCTCTCTGAACCGTCAGTATCGGCATGCCGGCGGTTTGTAAGTGCGAGAAATTAGAGCTAGGCAATATTGTGTATAGTCAGACCAGTAAACTGCAGAAACAAAAGGTACGACTTCATGCACGCAGAGAGATTGGCTTGTCAAATACTAATCATTCGCAAAGGACCTGAGTGCAACCAACACCACACATAACTTTAGCGAGGCAAACATTCTGGGATCCACCCGGGAAGCAACACATGAGGGAGTGAGGAACTTACAGTATTTACAGAAAGGCAGAGAGTTCGGCCTGAACTCTGGCCTGATATTCTGCACTGAGGAAGGGGAAAGTGATGAGTACAATATTATGCATAAATGAAGATAACAAAATTTCAGGCGCCATGGCAAGTTTCCCTGAATTAAAGGACTGAAATTTCAGAAACTCTCCTCTGCACGCTCTCCAAGAATCTGGTGCCTCTGCGCAGCAAAAGCGTCTTCTGCGGCCTAATTGTTTTGGACGAATGAATGAATAAAACTTTATTTGAAACGGCTCGTCGTCTGTGCCGTGCGGCGTAATTTCGGGCTGAGCAGACAATAAACGCAGCTACCGCTTGCATTGTTTCCTTCTCTGTAGTCTACAACATATGTTGTCATCTCACGTATCCGGTCATAAACGAATATCTGAAAGTTTCTAACATGGAATTATTGAATAAAATTACAATCAAGGCCCGCATTCGCAAAAAAAAAAAGTTGTTACACTAGAACTGTTCGTAAGATCAGATGCCAACCAATCGTGATATCAGACATATTATTAGCGAAGGTTGCCGGCCAGTGGCAAAGGGCACTTAAGAAGGAAAAGTTTTGCCGAATTCGGCCCGAAAGCTTTTTCGATTCGTATTCGAAATTTCGGCTAATCGCGCACTCCCTGCTTAGTTGCAGTCCGGAGAATACCAATTACTACTACTAAAATAAACAACCAATTACTGCAATTTGAAGATGTCCGTGCTGAAAATCAGCGACGAAGTGCTTTGGCGTTTCATGAAGTAATTTCGTCTCGAGGTGCTTGCAGAAGGCATTGTGGAAATGCCAAATGGGAAATAGAATGACAGAAACTTGGGCTAGTTAGTTGGTAGGGATTCATGTCAGAAAAAATGCAGGCGTGCAGACACAAGTAGAGGGAAAGGGACAACACGACACACCATGACCTGGACAACAGAACACGTTTCTCTCTACTTGTGCTCCTGTCCGCCCATTTTTTCTACATGGAATGACAATGTATCGCGCCGCAGGTTTGGAGCTGGTGTCTCAAAGTTAGGTCGATGGTTTAGGATTTTTCTAATATGCAACATATATAATGTAATATATGGGCTAAATGTATTACGAAGTTAATTAGCAAATCTTGGTTAACTTATATATATATATATATATATATATATATATATATATATATATATATATATATATATATATATATATATATACTCTCCCATGTTCTGCGTTTGCGTTGTATATACAACGATAACATTGCACTCGATCGCCGCGTCGAGTGCCTTTCTGCGTTACGGTTACGGCGTTCTGCTGCTGAGCATGATGAGGTCGCGGGTTCGACTCCCGGCCGAGTGCAAAAACGCTCGTGTGCTTAGATTTAAGTGCACGTTAAATAATTCCAGGTGGTCGAAATTAATCCATACGGCGTCACTCATAGCCCACGCGTTGCACTGCGGCAATTTGATTGCCGCCTCACTGCTCTGCCAAGTCTCCCGTCGCTCAGTGTCCCCGCGCTCCCTCGTCCCGCTTCGTTTACGCGAAAGTGACCCGCAACGCTCTGCAGCATCCACGACACGACAAGCTCTATTGACCGTGCCGCCAACGGGCCCCTCTGCCACTTTCGCCGCCAGTGGAGTGCACCTTGGCGAGTGCTCCTCAGATGGCGCGAGCTGGCCTGCGTAGTGAACCGACGTTGCCATGGGCGTTGTCCGTGACGCAACGCGGCCCGCGTCGGCGCACCCAAGGTCGCGCCGTCCCGTTGGCGTGGGCGCCCTGGGCGCTCCTCGCACTCGACCTGGCTCCGTTCCAGGAAGACGCGCCGACGAGGCCTCTCTTCCCCTTGCTGGCTCTCCTCGTGCGCGCCAGACCCGGCAGCGCGAACACGACAATTTACGCCGCGGATATACGGCACGCAGCCCCGATTCCTCGCCGTGTGCGCATCTAGCGCGAATGCGGATGACGCCGCCCATCGGCTTACAGCTCGGGGTCTCTGACGTACGAGAATCGATCCGGGCCTGTGTGTTGCTGAGAGTGGACCACCGGAAACGGGTCGTGGGGTCTGCACAGGGTGAACGACAGTGCAGAACATTGTTTTCAGTAGACCTTTGAAAGTGAACATGAATAGTAAATACGCATTTCGATGGGGGCGAAATGCGAAAACAACCCGTGTACTTAGATTTAGGTACACGTTAAAGAACCCCAGGTGGTTTCCGGAGTCCCTCACTACGGCGTGCCTCATAATCAGATCGTGGTTTTGGCACGTAAAACGCCATATTTTTTTTTAATAGTAAATATCAAGCCACAACAGTCGCGTTCACTTTGCCGTTGCGCAACTGAGCGGCGGACCATCGGTCGCGATCATGCGGGTGACCCGCAGCCTATGCCGCAGCTTTTATCTTCCAGTCACGCCCACTTGCGAGCGTACAACGAACGGCGTGTTCAGCATCGAAAGACAAATCAGAAAAGAAAAGAAAAAAAAAACGAAAAAAAAAAAACATTTCGTGTCTTGCAAGTGCGAAATACTAAAACGAGATTTCACGGGAAATGGATTACTTGAAATTGGTGAGTCTGACGACCATTCAGCGTAATCGATAGGACCGAATTTCATGGACGCAAAAAGAAGCTATTATCAGAAACATAGGCGAAATGCATAGCAGGCCCGCCTACCCCACGGACCAGACAAAAGAAAACGATCGTATTACCGAATGACGTCATCGACGAAGCGAACGCGCGCCTCAGCTTCGACCGGGAGCTCCCGTTGTTAAAAGCGCGCTTCAGCGCCCAAGCCTGGTTGCTGACAGTCGGCGATCAATAGCTGCAACCCAATGTCCCGAAGAACACGAGGGACCAGATTCACAAAGCTTTTCTTTCGTAAGTTCGCTTTGCCGTTGGCTGGCTGCCTTCGCTAATGATATATCCGGCATCCGGATTGGCTAAAATTCTTGCTTACGAGAAATTGTGGCGTAAGAAGTTTTTGTGAATTCGGGCCCAGTTTCATGAGAAGGGCGTGGCATGAGTGGGCTTGTTTTTGGACACGCGCACGTGCTCTGGCCGATCAACGAAAGAGCGGCCTGCGGCAGGGCAGCATGCTTGTTGGCTCTCTTGGTCCCCTTTTCTACGATTCGTTGAAAGCGTGCAAGTAGCGCGATGCCAGGCGCAGGAGAAGGCGGCGCGCTTCCAAATTGTGTGGCAGTGGGAACACAATCAATTTCTGCCATTAAACTGTCTTGTATTCTTGTTCCGGTTAAGTTCCTCTCCCTCGTTGCCTACTTTTGAGGAATATTTCGCGAGGAACCCGTGAATTTAAAGGTTCTCCTCTTTCGAATCCTCCATATTTCGCCGCTATAGTCCCCCGACCGTCCGGAGACGCTGCATTAGTAATGCAACACATAGCCTGCCAACGTGGACGCTTTGCAATAATATAATCAGAGAAGAAAATACAGCGTGTTTACCTAGAAAAGCGGAGGAAGCGATTTCATCTCTGCTCAGCTGTCTGCGCAGGACGGAGGAGGAGTGAGAGGAGGAGATAAGTGAGATGACGACACAGATGGGTCCGCATGCGCGACGTATGCACGGGGTCGTGCGATCCATCCGCTTTCTTGAAGCCGTCGAGTACAACCGTAAATCTAGCGCGGCCCTCAGCTGGGAACTGGCCAAGGGCACATAGCAAGACCCTCGTCCGAGTGACGCTGGTTTTCGATACGTGCCAGGGAAACGACCGGTGTTAATTGGGCGACTGTGTATATGCGGGAGAGATGCGACGTACGTTTTTTACGCTGTTTGGGATAGTTACACGCGCCACAGCTTGCGCTGTTTCCGTGCCCATGACGTCGGGACGAGAACTGTGCAGAAGATTGCTGGGTAGCACTGAATGTTTGAGGGCTGCCGTTCCTGGAGGGCTGCTGACTGGTCCCGTTCCCGAATTGAAGGAATGACAGTCAATTTCTATGGCTGTCATCACCAGTTTCACAATTTGTGAACCTGGTGATGATTTGGCAGTGATAACTTGACAGTCGCATTCAGAAAACTATAGTTTAGGCAGGTGTACGACTAAAGCGTGAATAATAATAATAATAATAATAATAATAATAATAATAATAATAATAATAATAATAATAATAATAATAATAATAATAATAATAATAATAATAATAATAATAGATGTACGACTATAAGATGAATGCGACAAGTGGCGTATTTCATTGCCTTTCTAGCGCATCGCATTCTTCTGAAAGGCGGTAATGCGCTAGGAAGTGCGAATCGCGTTGATGCGACCGGAGAGTGTAGTTCGAGACGGGGCAAGTCATCTCGCGCGATGCATGTAAACGCTGGCGTGTCGAATTGAGGGAAGGAAACGGCTGCCGCCGCGTGCTCTTCTCCACTCACTGGCGGAATGCAAAACGCCTGAAACAGGTTCCGGCTTTTTCGGACAAGGGCGGGTACGCGACATGACACGCTAAAGAATGGGACACGCTACTGTAGCATTCACGTAAACGTAGCTTATGCGTGCGTATGCTCGCCATGCGTCTTTTATATTGCTCGTTTACTGCTGTTGCCTGTAATACACTAAGCCCTGCGGGTGTCAGACTGGAATTCATTGATGCCGTCAAAATATTTGTCGCATCGTGATCATTAAGTGTGGACGGGCTGTGGAAGCAGACGGAAGCCGTTGAAGGATCCAAATTTTCTAGTATAATGTGCCGGCTCCATTATAAAGCGCTGGATAAGTTGACATTCTCTCTTGGCCGTCAGGCATTCGCTATGACGGGCGCAGCTGTTATATTTTGACCTTGGAACAAAACATTGGCGTATGCGTGTTACTTCACACCAAGTACGTGGTTGACGGAGTTTTCGCCTGGCTGCTATGAGCGGCATGCCGCTTTCGGAAATATTTTCGGTATGGTATTTTAAACAGCTGAAACATCTATACTGTGAGAAGGCTGACTTCGCACAAATGTTCTAGCTGTGTCCCCTCAGTAATGCCGTTGTTCTTTCTCACCTATTTGCTTCAATGTTCTTATTTATTATTGTTACGTGTTCATGTACAAGGTTATGACGCCTTGAGGTAGTGACGGCTACTCTCGTCGCGTAGTGTGACCACAACGGCTGCAAATATTGTCCATACCAGTAGCATGTAAAATAAACACACCGTGACAGTTTGGTGGTGCCGAAATCAATGATTAACGCATAGTCACGTTATCGCACGTTATCACGCTGGGTAAATTCGTCTTTTTTATCAAATGCGTGTTACTAAATTCATTGGTACGCGTACAACACAAGTTACGACCTAGACACATTGATGTTCATAGCATGTCAGCCTTTTGCTATGAGGATTCTATAGGAACATTGAGCGCTCCTCTCTGTGACGTTTTGGTTGGCCGTTGCCTGTTTCATGTGCAGCGATGCATTCCATAAGATCTCTCCTCAGTTTCGTTCTGCAGCATATCATGGAAAGTCGGGAACAAGGAAATTTCTATGGTTAGTATGCGGCCTACCCAGCCTCCCCCCCACCTTTTCTCCGAAAAAAATTTCTGGCTATAGGCCACTGGGCCTGCAGGATGCAAAGGGTGCGAGCTTGTGTTAAAGTGCTTACCTTCTAAAGTTCAACCGTAGGCGTTTGTTTTCCAGCTTTAAAATCTAAAGTAACTGAAGTAACGGGCTTTGCTTGCTGTGGAGTGCGCGAATAATTTCAGCGTATGTAGTTGGCGAAACTATATTTCGAAAAGCGATTTCCGCCGACGCGGTGCTCAGCACTTCGCTGAAGCTTTATTAGCGACCTCCAGCTTGTCAAACACCTCTATAGTGGTGTTTTCCCGTGTGCCGCACAAGAGCACTCAAAACTGTTCGAACAGTGCTCTCGCAACATAGTTGGCGTCCCCAAGGCCGGCGAGAGCCCCTGTAAGAGCGAGTTCAGGGCAGTTCTGAGAAGGTTCGCTTGTTCACCTAATTGAAAGCACCAAGATGAAAAATATGCCTGTGCGATCCAAAGAGTTCAAGTCTTGGGGAGCTACAGAGACACAGTATACCTTCCAGTTCGCGAAGCAGGGGCAAGAGGACGTTGTGCCGGCTGGGAGTGCTGTAATATAAAATTACGCCGCCTGTATATTTATGCGTAAAATCGCCGATACACAGAGTCGCCCCGAGCAGCTGGCAGTGAACATTGAAGCTCAGTCATAATAAGCTTTCCAAGGCGCACACTGTGACAATATATAGCCTCACTCCTTTGGGCAAACCTACAGTAATTTAGTACGTTCTGAAAGTGATCACTTCTTTCGCGAGCTGCTAAGACGAACGGCGGAGAACATCTAATGTTCCGGCGCTCGGCGAAAATAAAGCTGCACGTGCTTGTCGTTATCCCTTATTATCAGGAGCTGGCTCTCGTTGTGGGAAAAGACATCTCGCCTGTATAAGCGCACGACAGAGTCAGCGCTTTAATCATCTCAAGAATCAATGTTGTCGTCATTGAGCGTTGTGCCCTCAGTCGTGTTCTGCCTCGTATGCGCCTAACGGCCGAACAACCTTGTCGTATGACGTCGTCGTAGGGTTGTTTCTGAACGGCGGCAACCATTGTGGAAGCCATGGAAAACGGTCCTGCCAACCGAGCGGCGCAGCTTCGACTTTTTCAAATTATATTTTACACTGATTATTTTCTTCTGTTTTCTTTTTCGAAATAAAAAGAAAACAAGGTTGCCAGAAATAACTAACAGCCATCAATGTTTTGAGGCAACAACAACAACAACAACAACAACAACAACAACAACACTGTTCGCTAAAGAGAGAAAGCAAATACATCGAGGAAAAAAAATGAATGGAGTGCACACTTAGAAAGTGCTTAGGTCTGGTACGCTGCACAGAGGCAAGGAGAATAAGGGAACAAGCAAGTGGTGCAGTCTTTATTCAAGCCAAGCGGCATAACGATCCATGCGGCTGAAGGCACAAGGCTGCAGTATTTACTTTACCACCTCGACGTTGTCGCCTATGCAGCTATTCGGCTTTAACCGATATCTTTGTCTTAAAAGTTACTTTGTAAATGCTGTAATACTGCGAAGAGTACAACTTCACGTGATTGTTCCTTCAGCAAAACATGCCTTCGTGGGTACACTAAAACAGCTGGCCCTTCGGTGACCAATTTTTCCAGATTCGCATCATTGAATAAACAACTAATACTTATTCGCGCCCCTTTATATATATTTTGATTTTCAAAGTTATAAGTGCATCTCTCTGGCTATAGATATTATCCTGTGGACCACATCTGTTCCGCTGAACACAGCTCATCGGAAATTAGCCCGTGTAGGCTATATTAGTGCTAGCGAAGAATATGAATATGAAGAACGCACCATCTCGTGTATATTATAGGCATGCTGCACGAGACATATAAATGACTCCGTTCACGCAAAGCCAGTCACGAGTTAGCGGCTCATTCGGCGGGCTCTTGCCTCAATCTGGCGCCGTGCCGTCACGCAGGCGCGCGTCTAAAACGACGCCCGTACCGTCGGCGCGATGTTCGCAGCTGGAACAAGAGTCGTGTGTGGGATGCCGTTTGTGCGCGTTTGGGAGGCATATCTCCTTTTATAAACTGGACCAGCGTCTTTCGAGAAGAAAGAAAACGCGTGGGGGAGCGACGATACCGAGGCGGTGTTCTCTGGTGGTCGTGTTGCTTATACTCTGCTGAAGCTCTTTGGGGGCACGCGCGCGCTTTTGCCGCATGCGGCCCTGTTTTGCCGGAATGCCTACGCGGAGGATGCCGCAAGTCGAGGTCTTCCACCGAGCTGAGCCGTCGCCTCCGCTGTCATTCTTTCTCTCTTTAGATTGCCTTTTTGCCACTTTCGATGCTTTGTCGAGTATGCGATATATCCTAGGCCCTCGAGCACAGCTAGGAATGGTTTAGTCAGACGTATTTCTGTGTGATACGCACTCTCGCAAGCTAACACGCACGCACGCACACACACACGCACGCACACAAACACACACACACACGTACGCACGCACGCACGCACGCACACACACACACACACACACACACACACACACACACACACACACACACACACACACACACACACACACACACACACACACACACACACACACACACACACACACACACACACACACACACACACACACACACACACGCCTTTCTTTATTGTGTGTCACCATTTAGTGCTTTCGCTGGCAGTTGTATAGATGTAATCCTTGTATATATATATATCCGTTGAGAGTGATCGTGTCATTCCAAAAACTGTTTATTTTCTTTTCACGTTACACTCTCCATTTCCCCTTCAAGCATGATAAAACAGGGAATCTTGCATTAAAATTGGCTCTTCGAGCGCCGAAAATAAGCACGACATTCACGTTAAGCATTTCATTCCTATATCTGCAAAGTACAGTGGATGACGCGTCTGCAGGCAAGAAGCTTTCCCATGGATTTATAACCGTCGATTTGTCCGATGTTGTTTTGTGGAGGAAACAAAACGGCTAACGTCTGCAGCGACAAGCCGAGAGAATTGCCGAGTCTCTGTGGTCATTACCGAATCAGGCGCCGCGTATGGCGCGCAATAACAAACGCTGCTCGAAATGGCACGGAGAGCGAGGCGTCCGCAAAGGGTGTTGTCGTTTCTTTGGCGCCGCGCTCCTTGGCGACGATCGGCCTGCAATCGGCTGCGGCGCGTCGCTGCAGCGCCCGCCCTATTTCTCACCTCTGGCCCAAGCACCTCCGCCGGCCGGTCGGGAGATGCAGCAGTGCCGCACGGCGCAGTGGGTGTGTCTGGAGCGAGCGGTCGCCTAGCAACCGTCTCCCGCGGCAACCCCATCTCGCGGCGCTCGGATCGGCCAGCGGCCGCACGGACTCCGGGGCGGCCCTCGGTCGCCTGTTGCCGCAACGTCGGACACCGGGCTCGGACTCCGGGGCGCGGTGTCACGTGCGGCCTGGCGCGTGGTCGGCACGCGCGGTGCTCTGGCCGGACCTGTTGACGTCGACAACGGCACGCGAGCAGCTCAGAGGCCGCCATGACTCAGTTCGTGAGCCACATACCGGTGGACATCGCCGCCTCGTCGCGTCCCTTCCGCCACCATCGCGGCGACCCAAGGGAGCCGGTGGTTGCCGCCATCCATGCCAGTCGCGAGGGGCACCAGCAGACTTCGAGAAAGGTGCACGGCGCAATCCCTCGAGCGCAGCTGACGCGGGCATTCGCGAAAAAACTGGCCACCGACACGGCCGCGGGTTTGCGAATTCGCGGTCTATTGGCTTGTATACAGTTTGTCTTGTGTGTACAGGGTAAGGGCGGAGCCGTCGCGTATACTCTGACGCCTTGATTCACACAGCCGTTATCCGACCCGTTCCGTCACTGTTAAGACATCGGCGTGCCTCAGTAGAGAGCGTTTTCTCGCCAGTTTCTCCTAGATAAAAACGGATTCCAGCGACGTTAAGGTCATCGGCCAACGTCGCAGGCGACCCTTTTTTGAGGAGAAACGGGAGAGGAAACGCGCTCTCCTGACGGACGCTTGCAGATGTCATGACGGTCACGGGAGGGGCCGGGTGACGCCTGTGTGAATTAAGCCTTTGAGTTGCCTGTCTGGCTGTCATTTTGCATTGCAGCCACGCAGACATACATATGTAACACAGATACCGACAGGTTCAGGTCACGTATAGCGTCAGCATTTGTTCTCGTTGTTTTCTTGATTGCCGTGTAATTACAATTCTCTCATTTATAGTAATAAATGACATTTCAATTACAGTTCTCTCATTTATAGTAATATAATGGGCCTTCCGTATATATTCCCCGGTCAAAAGTCTTCCTTTTGATTTATTTTTTTATAATTTTTTTTTTTACTGCGAAAACAATTAAGAGCTCGAAACAGGGCTTACTCAGACAAATTCGGAAAAGGTACTTTACGCTGCAACGTGCGTCGCCATGCCGTTAACCATGCATCTTTTACTTAGTGTATGATATAGATGTCTATATGTGTGTGCAACGTTATGCTGCTACAGCAGTAAATGGCTCGAGGCAGTGCTTGCTCTCTGCCCGTTCCGTTGGGCCGCGGTGTCCGTCGTTGTTTCGCCGTCGTGCCATCGTCGTCGCCATGCTGCCGCCGTGGTCTTTGTCGTTGTGTTCTCGTTGCATAAAGCTGGGGCAGTTTATACATTATTACAGGAATTTTGAACACAGTTTGTGGCACCAAGGGTAGTCGGGGGAGTAACTGCACTAACAGCAAATGAGCTCGAAGCCGCAGGAATTGTTGAAGTGTGCTGATTCTTTTTTCTTCCCTTTTAGCCGAATGTACAATGTCTTATCCACTTTCCTGAAACAAATTACGGCAGAAGTAGTTGGAACAAAGGATCCTTGCAACATTGTCATAAGCAGTCACGCAAAGGCAGGTCACGCTGAAACTGACACGCCACGCAACATTTCTGCAGCGAACTGGGTTGAGAGAGGAAGGACGAGTGGCTTGGAGCAGAACAAAAAATAAATAATAATAATAATAATAATAATAATAATAATAATAATAATAATAATAATAATAATAATAATAATAATAATAATAATAATAGAAGAAGAAACTGACACGAACCAGACAGTTCAGTTCATGTGTGCCGAATCGAGATCATAAAGACGTTCCAGCTTAACTGCCAAGTTGATTTTCTTTCCCTCTTTTTTTTTTTGTACACGAGATTTAATCGATCACTCGGTTAATATATACTTACCATAGCGTACGTAGCATGGTGTTCAATAGCTATACAACCTAAAATAAATGTTTCAGAGTACACGTAGAGCTGCGGGGTGCGTAGATGCTAGAGGCTGTAAAGGTATGTATGTATACATACACATTTGGTGTGTGCAGCATAAATGCGGATGCTCGACTTCCTTGAAAAATACAACTCATAGATCTGCAGCTTCAGGGGCACATATTAGAATGACGGGGTTTCATGACGTATCAACTCTGCTGCACGATAAAAACTGAAATTCCACGAGCGTTTGCCGTCTTCACCATGCGCGGAGAAGGAGACGCTGTGCGTGGAACGCTGCAGGCAACAGTCCCATTGCGCATGACGGATCGGTTCCAAAGCGTCAAACACGAAGCGCCTGCTAATTTCGAAAAGGAATGTCCAGGCTGGACAGAAGTTGCAAACTCAACTTCAAGGCAACATTCCCCTGTATATGTACGTGTGATCGACACTCACTCACTCACTTCCTGGGCTCTCTTTATATAAAGCTAATATTTTGCAACTTTGAGCGTAACATCTTATCGAATAGCTAACTACAATCTTGCTGAAATCTATCAACCTTGCTGAAGGGGGCGTTATATTATTTTTGTGAAACTGAGGTTTCATTTGCACAATTTTCTCTAGCCCTTTCGCTACCGAGCTCTCTCTGCAAAAACGACCCGAATATACCGATTCTTTTTATTCGTTCAAACAAACATGTGCGCAAAGAAAGAGCCAAAAATATACTACTGAAACTATTTATTTCAGAAGAAAGCTGTGAAGAAAAAAACAATTAAAAAAAATGAAAGTTTGTTTAACCGCAGTACTAATGAAAACATCAGTACGGAGCTTCAAAATTATAAGGTTAGCTAAAAATGTGTGTCCTTTGCACTAATATAAAGCAACACTATTACTTTGACGAACGCCCGCGTAACTTGGCTTCGACCATTTTAAAAGTCGGCCTCTGTGTCGTACACTTTGGAGCAAGTAAGTGCACAGCGCCATGCCGCAGTCCTCGCACCTGGACCCATGGTTTCCTCTCGGATGCTTCTCTTCCGGTAACCTGAGGATCGTTTTGAGCACAGGAAGCATATCCTTATTGGCTGTTGACATTTATCAGTTGGTAGAATGTATGGGGAAGTAGCGATCGAGCGACAAAGCCGTGACATGAGCAGCTGAGGATTTGCATTCTTTTGGTGAGGTTGGGATAGCTAGTTCTCGTCAATCAGAGCATCTACACGATGTCGACGTCATTTGGGAAAGTTGGTTGCCTGCACAAAAATGTGTTGTTCCGTCGTGTCACCTATCGGTCAACGTCGAATGAAACACATGCAGTGAAGCCCAACTCACTTGTTCGCGGGGAAGACGAACTTGTGTTTGCAGGTTTTACTTCGGACGGGCCCAGCTCGTCCTCTTTAGGAGTGGTACAAATTTCAACAACGAGTCTGGCGCGTTCTCGGTAGGGAAAGGGCTGGTCCACACCGCAGTGTGACATCCACAATTTCTTTCAACAATCTTTATTAACGTTGCAGAAATAATTGGTTGTAGAGGGTTGCTTTGCTGAACCCTAACGGTTGCTCGAAATAGCCGAGCTGCTATATACTTGCTTCATCTGGCAGTGCAGAGCAACTACGGTATGACATTTCTTTGCTTAAAAATAAAATTCGTTACGAGATGCCTGCCGCTTGAAAGCTCTGAATTGGAAGCTGTGCATTTAAATTTGCTTACTTCAATTGTACGAGAGAGGCACATGTACTTTTAGTCATCATTTATACGTAGAATCGGGCACAAGTTTCAAACAGTTTAACCGCCGTAACTACTTTGAAAGCGAAGTTGTGGCGCCCTTCCTTTCTTTCTTTACTCTTAAGTGTATACATAGAACGGGATATTGACATCTCTAGGCACTTCGCTCGGTGAGCATATGAAGACATTTAATTTAGGTTTCATCTAATGTGACAACGGCTCGAACAGTTAGATACCAGTGGCAGCAATAGCGGTCCACAATTCTGTAAATAAAGTGTGGTCTTCCATGCACAGAAAACGTTGGCAGTGATTATGAAGCCCACCAAGAATCTGAATCCGACCCTCTCTATGCCATTTGCAGTACGGCGATTGAATGAATCTGCGTTGGCGTGGCGGGTATCATTCTACAGTTGCGTGACCCAGTTGATATAGATGCTCCGACAGCGCCCGGAGAACCGGCAACTGTCAATACACAGGAAGTGAAGCAGACGCTATGGAAGCTAAAGCAAATGCAACACTCGCTGATTCTTTTACTTTCTTACACCTGGAAAGATTTATAGGTTACCTAAGCGCTTCTGTAAAGAAAAAAGGGTGGAGGGAGAAAGTCTGTTAGCGTAGTATTTCCTGTGCAGGAAAGTAAATAAGGAGCTCGAATGCGGTGACATTTATCGGGAAGTGGCCGTCGTGATGCAAGGTTCTGGGGAATCGCGGCCTTCAGCGTTTAGTGTGCACATCCAGGCCGTCCTATCCGAAATGCGTCGAGGGGGGAAAAGGAGCGACCTAACGGATGACTTTACGCGAATGTAACCGACCGTGTGTTGCCACTATAGTTTTCCATCAATAGTTTTACACTGAGTTTTTAAAGGTTTCTTCAACACGAAGAAATATTGAATTGTTTTTTTTCATTTTTCATACCATGCTGTCATCAGTAGTTGTTAACTGATTCCAATTGACAGATGAATTAGCATACGTTAACCTAATAATTTCTTAATATCCATGTCAATTACAAAGCTGCACGGAGCCCTGAGAAACATCCGCATAAATTGTTTCTGACGATGAAACTTGTTCCTAGTTCTTTTCATAGGCCAGGAAGGCACGCCATCGGAAAGGGAAGACAAGAGAAATGGAGATAACCCGCAACAGCACTTCCGCGCGCCCCGTCGAGCGT
This sequence comes from Dermacentor silvarum, assembly GCF_013339745.2. Taxonomy (NCBI): domain Eukaryota; kingdom Metazoa; phylum Arthropoda; class Arachnida; order Ixodida; family Ixodidae; genus Dermacentor; species Dermacentor silvarum. The sequence goes on from NC_051154.1 coordinate 112,392,242, forward strand.
ACCTTCCTGTCACAAGAAAATAACTACACAAGATTTACTTCGCCGGGAACACTCAGTTCAAGTGGCAGTAACACCCCGTTGATTCCGTGCGGCGTAGAGTCCGCCGTTGTTGGACTTCAATTAAGCCAACCTGTGATATTGAACACAGGGGCTATTATGTGTCACATGCACTGTAGGTCTAAGTGTGAACGGACAGAGTTTAAGCTTGAAGATTATGCAGAAAATTATTTGACGTTCACTAGCCTGGCAAGGGAACAATAGTTCCTTATTTGTGCTTAGTTTCCTGAAGTTATGAACTAGTATGTTTATCTGGATGAACTAGCCACGGGGGACCCGTATGATAACATTTCCAGACAAATGGATTGAAACGGCATCTGGCAGGCATTGCCAAGTCATGAACGACAGGTTTCCGACATCCTTGAAAAGAAATGTATGTCATCAGTGCATTGTACCAATACTGACCTACAGTGTCGATTCTTGGAGGATAACAAAGTAACCTGAGAGCAAGCTAGTGAGCGGGCAACGGACGATGCATGGAACAGAAAAGGTTCAAAAAGGCAGGGCAACGGCAGCATTGGTTAGAGAGCAAATACGGCTAACTGAAGAGGAAAAAAAAATGGCATTGGGCAGATCGTGTAATCCGTATGCAGCAGATCACCGTCTGTCTGCCAAGAGTAACATAATTAGCGCCAAGAAAACGGGAAAGCAGTCGAAGGGCGGCAGATGAGGGATGAAACTATGTAGTTTTCAAGTCATAGATGCAGTCGGCTTGCGATAGACGGCGATAACTGGCAGAGGACTTCGTCCGGCAGTGGACATAAAATGGGCTGGTGATGAGGACGATAATTCCCTGGAGCTCCTGCCTATATTACGGCTGACTCGTTTAACGGACTTTACCGTCAACTGAGTCTACTATATACGGTAGCCATAGGCAGATCTTCGGGCTAGGAAACTAGCGCGACCTAATGGACCATAATAAAGTTTTTCCATCCATCCATCCATATAGGCAGATGTCTGAAAAAAATAATTATGGTAGTTTCTCTTCTCGGGCGGACACTGATTAAGGCGGCTATAGGATCGCCACAGTACTCTGCGTGCATTGTACGAGAGGACATAGCACGCTTGATATGCAACTGTAACTTCGTTGCACTGCAAAGGACCGTCCGAACTACCGCATTAAATGTACATCAGGGTTCACACCTTGAGTTTAAACATTTACTTGGACCGTGGTCTAGTGCCGATTGTGCGTCCCGCGCTACGAAGGTGCTCGTAACTTTTCTGAGAGAAGCTTGTCTTAACTAGATATTTTGATATTTTATGTCGTGTTATGTGTGTGTTAAGTGTCGTATGATCTGTATGCATCATTTCATTTATCATGACATTCATTATCATTCGAACATACAATAGCATGGTAGGCGGGATGCTCCAGTTTTCATTAAAGATCCTCTCTCTTTCAATGCGAATCAACGAATTAAGCGAGAACTTCTAATGCACATTTACATGAGCACCAGGGGACATTCAGAATAGATCGTAATAATATACTGTCACTGAAGCTTACTAAGCTTCAGGAATAGCCACTTTGTGCAGTATGTGGTTTGTCATATGTGGGAGGGGATGTCTTGTCTCGGTTACATTCAGTTAACGCGTTTATTGGTCTAATAATGGCTGCGTGCAAGCTTAGAGAACAGCAAAGTCTGCAAGACAGACTAGTTTGCCACACAAGACGCTGGGCAGTGTCTCGTCCTGTGGTTTAATCGCAGTCGGTGGTTTTCTTTTGGTGTTTGTTTTTTCCATTAACGGTGATCCTGGAGAACAAAACGGCAGTGCACGGTTCTTTCTTGCGCGGTGCTTCTTTTCAGCCCGGTTCTCATATTTCGGCCTCCTTTTACGCCTCCCCATGTGCGGAGTAGCAGACAGTCAATGTAGTCTCGTCAATGTATACCTGCCTTTCAAATTCAATTTATATCGTTCTATCGCTCTATACGCACTCTGTATTGGAGAAAATAAAACCTCGTTCGCCTAATTACTGGAGGTCTTGAAGCGCCATCGCTTTGTAGCCAGTCGCTATCCACGGCGTATAGCCTCAAAACTCAGCGTCAGAACTCGAACTATACGCGAACTTAACGTGCACTGGCGTACGTGAGATCGACGCGACGAATATCTCAACATTTTGTCTCGTTCTCATTCCGATCTGTGCCTGTAGTACGTCTGTCACGCAAACCTGAATGCTGTATTTCGTGCGTGCGTGCCGCCTGAGGCGCCCTGCTTCCGTCTTTGCGTCTTTCTACAAGCCCACGTCGGCAGCGCCCCCCCCGCCCCCCCCGCCCCCCATATTGGATTTGTACTCTAAATTGATCTCCCAGACGCGGGACACCCTTTTTTGTGGAAGCCCACACCACTCTTGTTTTGAAAAACGAAGAGCGGGGCGACGCGGCCCGGGATGGATACAGTTTCTCTAAGGCGTCCCCAAAGGGTTGGCGGGAGCACCAAGAGGAGGGCGGCCGCCGAATCGATGCCTGGAAGCGCGCCGTCCCTTCTCCCTCTCTTCTCCCGAGCCTCTTTCGGTTGCTCGCGCTGAGGCGCCGATCGTGGCGCATTGAAGGGAGTGGCGCCGCGCCGTCGCGACGCGTTTCTTCCCACTGCCCGCCGGTCGTTCTGCGGCGTGAACGCGCGGGAAGTGCAAGCACTTTGCGCGACGGCGCGTTTATTGCGTCTTTTCGCGGCAGAGACGTTCGCTGTACACATCGTTTTCTGGGCGTGTATACCGTTACGACCGACGCGAATGGAGAGGCCCCTCTTCTTTTGGCAACATGTAGGAAGCTGCTTATGAAATGCGCAGCTAGATGTTGAAGTCATGAATGCCCTTCTCTGCTCTGTTTATATTTATTTATTTATTTATTTATTTATTTATTTATTTATTTATTTATTTATTTATTTATTGTTTATTTATTTATTGCCTGTTGCGGGTCGGAGGGATGGAGTTCAGCTGCGGTCACTGCCACCTCCGCGCAACATGCAAGGGCGAAGCTTAGTGGTGGTGTGGGCCTCCTGTAGCGCCTTTAGTTTGAGTCTATACTTTGTATATCTCCTAAGCCCCACTTTCATTTTATCAGGATAGCTCGTCTCAAGCAGAGCTACATATTATATTGAAGAAGCTGACCCCTTGTGATCGAGTCTACTTCACTTTTAGGTAGACATTTCTCTGAGGGCTGGTGGGATGTCTATAAATCATACCTTGCGAATAGTTTTGCTGTTCGTACTCACGTTACACTACATGCCGATATCTGTGCATCAATGTTGGTAACATTTAAAAAAAAAATTTTTTACCCAGGTCGCGGCCTAAAAAGCGTTATATTTTGAAAACATCGTTCGGGGATGATAACTTATTCGGAATTATTTTTAACCTATAGCTTTAAATGATCTCCTGTCGTGACGAATCGACGGCCGGAATGCGAAAACGGAAAATAACTACCGATTTTCTAAAACTGTGTCAAATATAAAAATTGGGATTTGCCTAGAAAAGCAGCTTCGATGCACTGAGATGGCTCACTAATACGTACTTCAGTTTATGTCTTTACACTCTAAGATGGAAAGGAGGAAATGGGGTATTCAGGTTACTCCTTGAGGGGAGGAACTGGTTTGCCACAACCATTCCTCCCTTTAGGGGGTAAGTGAGAGGGATGAACTGTTACTCCCCATGCGGTTACTCCTTCGAGGACTAACAGTTGCTCTTTTCCGATACTCCTCAAGGGAGTAACGGTCATTCTTTCCGATGCTGCTAAAAGATGTAATTAACAAAATTAGCCATTGAGACGCTGATAAAAAATGACTGAGCTAAAAAAAAGAGTGCCCGCAAGTATAGGCAGGTACTCTACCACTTCACCATGGCGGCTCACTTAACGAGACAGGATACTGAGACAAGGTTAAGCACCTGAAAACAGGTGCGGCAATACATAAGAGATTCGGCATTTTATGTATGCTATGCGGGGAGAGTCTAACGTTGCGTGTACACGCAACCATAAGCGACTGCAAAAGGAACGCGGCCCGATTATTCTTAGGATGATTCAAACTGAGACATTATGTGATGTACGTGTGGCGAGCGCAAACTGGGCACGCAAGACGACAGAGAAGGCCAACTTGTCTGTCGTTTCTCGTGCCCCGCTTGAGCTACACATAGCTGCAGTTAAGTTTGTAATCTCCTTGGAACGGAAGAAACTTGGGCACTATTGGCCAAGAACATCTGGCAGTCCATCAATGACTTGCACGTTTAATGTGTATCGTTCACGAAGTGCGTGGCTCTTCTCATCCCACCTTTTAAATTTCACGCAATTTTCTCACGAGGAGACAAAGTGCTGCTTGGCATGTTCTATAGACAGTGCAGAAACTTCGAACTATGCACGATTTGTAGACAATACCGTTTTCGCCGCATCACACCTCGACACAGACGAAAACAGCAGAGTGCATGGGGAGTAGCTGTTGCCGTTCGTCCTCCCGTTGCTCTCTTTAGGACAAGGGACGAAACAGTTACTCTGCGAAATTTGCTCACAGCACGCACACTCCTGCAGTTAGTCCCCTGAGGGACGAAAGCGCCCTTTTTAGCACTAAGTGTCCAGTTACTCCCGCTTTACCTGGCATTTTTCTTATAGAGTGTAGAAGTAGCGCGACAACTGGGGGTAGATTATTCCCCTGTGGATATAATGCGTGTGAGGCATTGAACCTTGACTTCCAAGGTTTCTTGAGGAATTCTATACCACGGTCAATCTACTGGCTATTTGCGATATTTAAAAAAATGCCACTAAAATGTCGCTAACACTCCAAAATGTCAAAGTTATCCTCAAGGGGACAACTCGCTAAATTTAGCGATTTTCTCACTACATTCCCAGCACTTCTGCGCATGCAGATTCGGTGAGCGGGAAGGAGTTTTATGACGAAGAAAATAATTTATATACCACCTTACATGACGAGTTTCAGACAAGAGAGTGCGCTAATATGCCGACAGCGCTGTGCTTAAATAGCTAAAACGCTCGCTAGGTCCACGGCTGAATCGGGCCCGGTATCCACAGCCTCATATTTGCTAGTAGCCTGGATTTCTTTTTCTCTGGTTGTTTCTGTGTTGGCCTGCATAAAACTGATCGGCTTAAACGAGTTGAAAGATGCAATATTGGCACCTGCCTTTATAAACTGTCACAAATATTGTAGATTTTGCATTCGTGAAACAATAACGAGCACTAAATGCAAATGTTCCTGCTACTGTTAGCAGACATTTGTGAGGCAAGCATAGTATTTACCACGAGCCGGGATAATGCAACGATCATATTCAAATTCTCTTCCTTTCCGTACTTCGTCAGTTGTCCGAGCAGCGCTCCGCCTGCGTTGTCATCACTATCGGCCGGTCGATCGTGAGCGGTGGATGATAAGAAATGAATAGAATAGAGCGATAGGAATAGCTGTATACATTATACCAGTCATGGTTGTGGTCGCGTCATCAAACAATACCAAGCAAGTTAATGCCAACACGCGTGTCTACTGGACAGCCACTTTCTCACCTCATGTGTATAGGCACGCAATCATAGATCTTTAACACCGAGAGAGAAACCTGCAGCAATCAGCAGCAAAAACGAAGAGCTTTTGCGCGTATATTGATAAATCGTGCTCGTTGTCCGAAGCTGTACAAAGTAGCGCGCGTTTATACTCCAGCCTCAGTTTTCTTCACAGGTCACGGTATAGTACTGCCCGCACACGTCAGGATTGTAGTAACACGCTGGAATGCTGCTGTTGGCTCACCGCGGACATCTTTATTTTTATTTCTTCTGGCAGGCGGTTTGCCTAGTGGCCGCAATGCGGCGCGGTTAGACTTTGAGCGGGTACGATAGCCGAGTTAGGAGCCGTTACCACGAAAACGTAGTTGCAGGCGCGTCGTCAGCGATCGTTTGTTTACGCAGCCGCCCGCAGGAAGTGTTGTGTCTGGGCCACCGCGAGCTCTCTGGCGGCCAGTCGAGAGAGGTGTGGTGTGTGGCCTTCTCGAACGCTGGCTGGAGAAGCCCCTTTGGCGCAGTCTGTTGCGCACTTATGCCTCCGAATGTAGCCTTGATTCGATATAGCAAGCGTAAAATGTAATTATAGAATCGCAATGTGTGCAGTATAGACCACTAGCTGCAGCACGAAAGTGTGCCGTTAAGAACTTGTGCACCCACGTTGGCTGCGCAGTCTGCACCTCGCACACTCAATCTGCGCAGGATGTATATATATATATATATATATATATATATATATGTGTGTGTGTGTGTGTGTGTGTGTGTGTGTGTGTGTGTGTGTACTTCAAATGCATTGTCAGGAAGCTCCAAGGTGCCAGCAGGAAGCTATCTCGCAAACGGATCACAGCTTGCGCAAAGACTTCGCGTCTTCCCCCCTTCCTGTCTCAGCACGTTTTTCCACCTCTTTGCTTCCGCTACGACGCGTGGTGCAAGCAGTGGTCCATATAGAGGGAGGTGTCTTTTGAATAGCTGCGTGTTTTCTGCCTGCTAAAATTGCGCCAACGAGAGTTCGGTGCCGTGTTGCTATAGCTTTCTGCAAGTGCTCGACTGCACATGACCACCATTTCCACACGGGAAAAAAGCCGGCGGTGGCAGGACACATACAGGGTGTTTCATTTTAGCTGCACCAATTTTTTTTTAATTGCCTGTGGCAGATAGCACAATTATATACTCCTTGATCTAAACTACTCGATCAGACGGCCATTACTTCCACGAGAAATCAAAACCCCTAATTGAATAATTAACATAATTACGCTAAATAACTTTATTAATTATTTTACGGCACATCTTTCAATAATTATAGCCGCCGAGTTCGCAAGGCGTATCCACTTGGAACGAATTGTCAGGACTGAACCAGTTTCGAGATATTAATTTTCAAAGTGTCCGACGAAATGCATAGGCGTTCCAGTTAACTTTTTGAGGAAAACGCTGTTTTATGCATTGAAGCACCTTTAAGCACATTGAAGCATTTTATGCATTGAAGTTATAATTCGTAGATTGAAAGATGTGCCGTAAAATAATTAAGTAAAAAGTTAATTTGCGTAATTATGTTAATTATTCAATTAGGCGTTTTGATTAGGCGTTCGCGGACGTAATGGCCGCCTCATCGAGTAGTTTAGGTAGGTAGGTAGGTAAAAACTTTATTTTTGTCCGGCAAATTGAAAGCGTTCGCTTCACCCTGCCTAGGCGTCTGCCTAGTTTGGTTGGCAATCCGATTATAGTGCTAGATTAAAGAGCATTGGCGATATCACCGATCCTTGTGGCGTGCCTGCGCTGCCTATATTTATTTCTTCCAATTCCAAATCTCCTATATTGATTTTTGATTTTCTGCCAGTTAAGAAGTCTGGAACATAGTTGTATGTTCTTTCTCCTAAGCTTAGCTCTTTCAATCTGTTGAGTATTGTTTTGTGCGGCACGTTGTCAAATGCCTTTTTTAAATCAAGGCCAAGAATGACTCTAGTTGATCTACTTGGGTCGTCTATGATTTGGTGCTTAAGCTGGAGCATTGCGTCTTGAGTGTAGAGCGGTTCCTTCTAAATCCCAGCATTGTGGTGGGGAATAGATAGATCTCTGTCATCCATGTAATTTGTAATTCTCGTTAAGACTACATGTTACATTAGCTTTCCTGTGCAAGATGTGAGGTATATAGGTCTTCATCAAGGATTATAATTGTGCTATCTGCCACAGACAAAATTTTAAAAATTTGGTGCAGCTAAAATGAAACACCCTGCATAAGGGGGCGCGTCTGTCGCCCGCCGGCCCGGATTCCGGAAGCATGCCGAGGACCATCGATTCCGACTGACCTCGCATGGGCGGCGACGCGCAGTCGGCGCCGAGGCAGTTTGGGACGGAGGCCGGCCGACTGTCCACGTGCGCTCGAGGCTGCGCTTGACCGATGGGAGTAAACTGTACGGCACACAACTACCGCTTCGTCCTCGCAGCCGCTGGCAAATAATGTCAGGCGTTCGATGCAAGACGCGTCACCGAACTTGCAATTACGATGAGTGCTGGTTCGTACGACTGCGTAGAAGAATGCTACGCTACTCTTGCTGTGCCGCCGGAAACCCCCTTTATGATCTTTATCTGGCTCTCTGTAAAACGATGCTGACAAATAACAATCATAGTAATTAGGAGGAGGGTGGAGGCGGAAGAAAAAGAACATTTCTACCATGGTGAGGGTCTGGGTGTCCTTGTCCATGTCACTCACATGGCACTCACACAGTAGAATACATATAGTTCCTTTCGGGAAGTTCTACGTCGCAGCATGCTGGTGTCTAGAACATGGCGTAATAACAAGTTAATAACAAGCTAATTTCCAACAACAAGCATCAGCGGCTTCACGCAATTCCTGGATTTTCTGTATTTCAGATTCTCAGCTTACCACCAAGTGGTATCACATCGGGTTGCGCAGTTCACCAAATATTTATCGTCACGTGCGAGGTGCCCATACGCATATAATCAAGTGTATGTTCATCTCAAACGTGTATAACCTCGAACTCGAGGGCCTACGATGTTAGTGCCGCCAAAAGATGGCCCCGTTAGCAGCATTCAGAAGTCGCATGTATTAAGTGCCCCACATGCGCCTTGTGAAAGGGCCGGGTAGACGAAGTTGCTGGACGTGATCATTGCAAGGGCGATTTTCTCACAAATCAGTGAAAAAACACAAGCGGCATTAATGGTGACTTTATTGTACCATTGACATTTTATGTTCTTTGGCGTGTTTTTTTTTCTTATTTTACCTCATCTTATTATCCTGCCAACTTTCTCGCGTCATAGACTTCTTGTAAGTTCTGCTTTGGACTGATGTATTTAATCAAGAACAGGAGTACTTGTGCTTGTCACAGGTCATACGCTCGCTCTGAATTATGCATCTGTACATTTACAGTTCATATCAAGTCATTTGTATCTTTACGGAGTGTATGCTTAGGGAGTTTCACTCTGTTTGACTGTGAAGGCTTTTGATTATTTCATTTTTCTATTTATACTATTCTCTCGTATAGTGGTTCTAATGTGTGTGTGTGTGTGTGTGTGTGTGTGTGTGTGTGTGTGTGTGTGTGTGTGTGTGTGTGTGTGTGTGTGTGTGTGTGTGTGTGTGTGTGTGTGTGTGTGTGTGTGTGTGTGTGTGTGTGTGTGTGTGTGTGTGTGTGTGTGTGTGTGTGTGTGTGTGTGTGTGTGTGTGTGTGTGTGTGTGTGTGTGTGTGTGTGTGTGTGTGTGTGTGTGTGTGTGTGTGTGCGCGCGCGCGCGCTCTTATTCTATACTGCGTACACAGGTGAGGTCTGTTGTGGGCATTCAAAACGAATGCGAGAAAAAGGCAGCGCTTCTAATAGAGTCGTGCCGGACCGAAAGCGTGCGACAGACACGACGTGTATACATCGCGCCTGTGATGTTGCGTCACTGATGATGGTGGAGAGCACGACCGATAAATAACCTGCCGCGAGATTACCCCAGGCGATGGTTGCGACAGCTTGGCGCATCACGGAATACCGATCAAGGCAACGTAATATCCGGCGCTTTTGTCAGGATGCAGGAGACGCGCTCCGTTCGCTGCAAAAACTAGCAGCCGGGCCTGGTGGGATACTCAGCGCCCTCCAGCGCGTTGCCTGATTGTCATCACGCTTTAATTTTACTTTCTTTTTTCTTTTCGCTGTTAACGATCGATTTGTTTTTGTTATTGTTAGTGGGTCGAATTTTCACTTTCACTGAGAACATAGCTTTCGCAAGCGAGAAAATGAGGATTGGTGCCGCTGGTGTGGAAAGACGGTACCAGCTACCGTTCACGTGGCACGTCCCGTTTCAAACTGATTTAATTTAGTTAACCAATGATAATAAAAAAATAATCATGCGCACCTGAACATGAAGTAAAATGCAGTTTGACCAATTTTGTTGGATTTTCCTGCGGAAAAAAAAACTGACTGGTACCATATAATAAAACGCAAGCACCAAATCAGGAGAATGCACATTGTGAGATGTTGACTGTACGAGGACTTAAGGCTTTAGATATTCCTATACAGGGTGTTTTTTTTTTTTTTTTCTTAGCTGCACCAAATTTTTTTAGTTAGACAGATATATATCTTGTTCACGTTATCGTTACCATTCGAGTGCACCGATTGTCGGCCACTAGATACAGAGCAATTTCCGCACTTACATGCGTAATTAGCAAAGTTACGCTAATTAACTTTCTAATTATCAACAACAGGTGACTACAGCAAATGAGTACTTTGGGGCTCGTCCTCGACACTACCTATCCCAACGATCAAATTTTCAATAGCGGAGTTCATGTGAGAGCTAAGCGACCAATTAGCCCTCTGGCAGGCTCCTTGAAACCGAAACTGGCCGCAAAAAGAGCGTCGTTGCCGTCGATGTCGCCGCCCCCCTGCCTTTCGTCACGTCTACGAGGTAGGCGCCGGTTGCGTTATCGCCTTGCTATCTGCGGCGTTCGCCGTCGACGCTACAGACTGATATGACGCCGTGCCTGTAGTATCTAAAAGCCCAAGGAGCGGGGTTCGCGCTACAGCGCAACGTGGCGCCCGACGGAATGACGAAGTAAATTTGGCGGCCCGCCGGCATTGAAACGCCGCAAACAGCAAGAAGAAAACTCAAGCTGCTCGTTGGGCCGGACCAGCGGTGACGTCGGAGACGTGACGAAAGGCTGAGGGGCGGCGACATCGACGACACAGACGCTCTTTTTGCGGCCAGTTTCAGTTTCAAACAGCCTGCCAAGGGGAACTAATTGTTCGCGTAGCTCCCACATGAACTCCGCTATTCAAAATTTGATCGTTGGGCTAGGTAGTGTCGAGGACCGGCCCCAAAGTACTCATTTGCTATAGCCACCTATTGTTGATAATTAGAAAGTTAATTAGCGTAACTTCGCTAATTACTCACGTAAGTGCGGAAATTGCTCTGTACCTAGAGGCCCCCAATACGTGCACCCCAATGGTAAACATAACGTGACCACGATTTACATTTTTCTAATTTTAAAAATTTGGTGCAGCTAAAAAAAAAAAAACACCCTGTATATGAGCCAACATCATAGGTACATTTTATGTTGTGACTTAATGTTTTATTATACAGAACACAGGTGCGCTCACATCGCTGTGGGTCAAATCCATGCAAGTATTGTCTCTCCAACAAAGTCATCTAGTGGTGTACACCCGCCGCGGTTGCCAACACCATAGCCGCGCCGCGGCTATACATGGTGTTGGGCTGCCAAGCACGAGGTCGCGGGATGGAATCCCGGCCACGGCGGCCTCATTTCGACGGGAGCGAAATGCGAAAACACCCGTGTACTTAGATTTAGGTGAACGTTAAAGAGCCCCAGGTGGCCCAAATTATTCCGGAGTCCCCCACCACGGCGTGCCTCATGATGAGATCGTGGTTTTCGCACCTAAAACCCCATGATTTTAAAATCAATCTAGTGGCATAAAATTTGCGAGGTCTCTGGACGAGTAGCAATGTAGATTGATTCAGTGTTTGCTTTAGCGTACCTCCAAATGTGTGTAAGCAAAAGTGACAGTCTTCTTCGGCACTGCACTGCATAAAGCACTACGACATGATGGATGCGTATACCGACTCGGAGTGTTTTGTTTTGTGCTCATTTTTTTTTTTTTACGCACTGCTGCACGCTTTACATATTCGCGAGGTATTTTGTGTGCTAGAATGGTTAATCGGAACATGCGCCTCTCAATCGCGATACAGGACAAAATATATTGGCGAAGGTGGCTGGCCAACAACAAGCAATTCTTACAACCGAAAAGCTTTGTCAATTCAGCCCCTCTTCTTTCGTTTGTTTGTTTTGCATCTGTGCATATTTCCACACACCAGTGGCCGAATTCGCAAAGCTTTTCTTTCGTGAGAACTATCATCAGTCGGGCGCCGTTGCTAATGTTATATTTGTTACCACGATTGGCCGACGCCTGTTCTTACCAGCAGCTCTGGCGTACGAAGCTTTTTGAATACACGCCCAGTTGCATTGTTCTATCTTGTGGCTATCATGACGGTACTGAAGTTGCAATTAAAGACGAGCGTGACTGCGATCATCTGTCTTTGAACGCCGCTGTGAGTGGATTTGAAAATGCCTGCCATATAAAGTGCGTTACATTGCCATTCATATATATATATATATATATATATATATATATATATATATATATATATATAGACCTTATTACGTTTACCCCTCGCGGTCATTCTTGGCTGATGGCTGTCCAGTTTCTCATCAAAGGAGCAAAATAGGGCGGGAGATGAAGATTGGTTCAAGGTCAGCACCTGCTCGTGTCCCTGCTGCATTGTGCGGCCCGCCCCGCCTTGTTCGCACTCTTCGAGACGTGATGGCGCGGCAGCCTAGTGCGCGAAATTCCCGCTTCCGGAACCGAGCCCGCACACACAGCCGCTGCGAGGTTCAGTAGACGCGCTGCGGCTGGTTCCGGAAGGCTGCTCGCGCGGCCCGCCGCGCGCTTGTGACTTGTTGTTGCAGCCGTGGGTGGAAGCCCAATTTAGCCCTGGCTCCCAGCCCTGGAGAAGAACCACTAGCCGGCGTGCTGGCCCAACGCGGGAACCTCATACGTCGTCGGTCACGTGGGCGCCCGAAGAAGCCGCCCGCTTAGCCTGGCGGCCTGCCGTCATCCAAACCGGGAACGTACGGGCGGAATAGCCGCGGTGCACCGGGGCTCCGATCGCTGCGAACGAAGCATCGAATACTGTTTGACGAAACCGTCCCGGTGTTGCTATATAGTGCACGTGCGCGCGCACCGGACGTTGAGCAGAGGCCGTCCTGCGACTGTGATGCGACTCGTCCCTGCGGACCCGAGTGTGACGTGAGTCCTGGGCGACCTTGCAGCCAGTGCGAACACCATGGGCGCGGCACAGAGGAAACTGGCCAAGGTGGGCCCCCGTTGCTGTGCATGCCGTCGACGCGCGCAGACAGAGCCTTGCATGGTGCCGCGTTGCTCGAAAGGGCAGCGCCGTATACCGTCTGCACGTGAGCGACTCCCTGCCTCTGCAGCCTGCGAGGCGCAGTGACACGGAGGCACCCTACGTGTGCGTCAAGTCCACCTTCACGGTGTGCGATGTTTCGCTGCGCAGCAGGCATCTGCGTCTTTCACTTTGTCTCGTGCTTGAGCCTCGACGCGAAACTCGGACGTTGTGCTCGCGATTGTTGTGGCGAAAATTCTGAATATGAATGAATAGATGATGACGTAGATAGATGCGTGTCACTGTATAGATGAGTCTAGTTAGAGGAACTCTCATGGTACCGTGCGCTCAACGGTGATGTAGCACAGGTGTCGCAGAGAAACAAGCCTTGCGGCAACAGTGGCTCATTTACCATGATAGCAGCAAATCCTCTTGCCGTAAGTCTAATTACTGTATGAGCATTTTGTCCGGCGTTGACCGCGCCCGGTTCTATAACTGAGGGCAAAAAAAAAAAAAAAAAAAAACTCGTGAAAGGCAGTTCTTGGGCCAGCGCTTTTTTCTTGGTTTTCTCCATGGCTGAAAGCAAATTGGGCACGCTTCTCCCGCAAACCTGAAAATGTGGATGTTTAAACGTGGATTTTCATAGAGCACAATATTTTCAGCCATGAGGTGTCCTTCCTATACGCCAATCCTTAAGAAGACGCCATAAGATGTTTCCTTCGCCGACATGAATGCTGACTCCTCGATTAATGAGCCACTAACTTACGGTCGATGCCAGGTCATCCTATAGGGTAGCATAATCAATTTCACTGGTCCAATTTGTGCCTTCGTTTCGGCGCCCGCAGAAAGGAGATGATATGTACTTGACATATGACTGTGCTCAGCGTAAGTCATAGCCCTACTTTTGTTGAGCTGCGCACCGGTGCTTTGCTCGGAGATATAATTGTAAAGTATATTCGACGTCGCAGATGTAAACGATTGATCGTTATGACCCCGCCCTTTAGTGTATCTGCGCCGCTGTTTTTTCTTTTTTTTTTTCTGCAATAATATTCACGCAATTATGAACGAACCTCGCGTATTAATCGCTTGCTCGTAAACTTTCAAGTAAGGGTACATGCCTTCTCTCGCCAAATAACGCTCGCTCGCGCACAATGGGCTTCAGAAGGATGCTGGTGGGCGAGGGGAGGGGGGGGGGGGGGGGGGGGGCGCTCGTCTTTTTCTCCGTACCTGCTTGCGCGACAAAATTGATCACCTCGCCTCGACATGGCTTCGTGGGCGAAACCGGAAATACCTTTTAGGGCTCAGCTAAGTATTCCCCGAGAAGTGACAGTATATATGTGCGCGTGTGTATGTATATACGCTTCTGCGCGGCCTAAAACTTGGCCTCCTCGAGCACTGGCGACGACAGAGGAGGAAGCGAGGCTAGGCTGCGTCCGCCCGGGTCGCGTGCGGCATTGTCGCGATCTCCCGAAATAGAGGGAGGCCGCCCCTCGCAAGAAGCGTTTCCCACGCGACGACGTTGAAGCGGCCACGTGGCAGCAGCCAGCCGGTTTGAAAGCGCGCGTGCCGCACTTGAGAGGACGCCGCTGGCGAAAAAGAGCGCCCGCCGGCCGAAAACTGCGCGTTCTCCTCACGAACAGTGTTGGCCTCCCCGTTTCGGACGGGCACGTAAGGGAGAGAGAGCGCACGCGCGCACCGTCGTCTGCGTGCACTTGCGCAGCGCGCGCCGTTATTGCTCCTGCTCATCGGATGGGATGCTGTTTATATATATATATAGTGTATATGGCAACCGTCGGATGGTTTCCATCGCCAGACGTCGGCCGCCAGATCAGGAAGTCGCGAGTGGCACCATCACCGAACCCCCTTCATTTTTTTAAAGTTGCGTTTCTTTCAGGTCCTGGATCCCACGCTGCATATAAGAACAGAACCCGTTGTCATTACGTAAAATGCGAGAGCTTATGTACGCAAGCAAGCGTGTGCGTCGTCTCTTTATTAGTTCTTGTTTTGTTGTTTGCCTTGACGGCCGTCTGGCGCTTGAATGGAATAGATGGGACGCATGCACTCTGAAGAATGGGCGTGCGGTTCATCGGGCGACGCGCGTGGCCGCACGCTTACGAGAATCTAGGGCCACGTGAAGCGCGGCTCATTGGCCGACCACGCACAATGAAGGCACGGTCCACTGTGGCGGACATTTATTAAGCTACCTTACTCAGCTGTTGTTCGGCAACGCCCAGTCCCTTAGCTCTAACTAATAAGAATCTGAAGCCCATATCCCCGTAGAAAGCAAGCTCTGAGATATAGGGAAAATACCATCCGCAGGCAGTGTTGGTCATTTAGCTTGCGCTAGCAAGGCTTTGTTGGGTGACCGTCGTCACGCTGGCACAATCTCCTCTCACCCGTAGTTTCACTATCTCGTTACGTTATTTGCTAGTGTACTATATATCTGCATCTATTTCGCGCAGCGCAATTCCTGCGCTTGAATCGGTGCTGAATGGCGTTTCATACGTCTGCTCTTTAAAGCGGCAGCCACGCACTACGCATTTCAGCTGTCACTGTAGGACAACTATTGCTACACCACTTAGCAGTGCAGTGGACGCAGCGACACCGCGCCCACGATATACCTCGGAACATTCCACGCAAGTTGATTTCTATACTGAAAAGAAAAGTTTTTTTTTTTTTTTTTCAATCTTGCGTACAGGTGCTGACCAGATCCTGCGAAATGACGCGTGCGCCCCACATTGTGCTCGCGTCGCTCGCGGATATAACCCGTAATCGTTTCACGGTTCATGCGTCCCACTGAATTAACGAGCTCGTAATATCTGCAGATATATATATATATATATATGCGCTGAAATGTTGGCTTCATTAAAGCTTTCTGGCACCCTGAATGCCCAGAGAGCAATTGCGTGTGCTTGAACGTCTACATTTTTTTTTTAAAGCACGCTATACCGTCGTTCGTTGAGGTACCGAAAATGGACGAATGAAGCAATTTCATTTTGACCCAATTAAACATGTTATTCGTTTTTGCTATTTTCAAACCTTTGCTTCTCACGAGAACGCCAGTGAGAACGTAGGATTTCATTCTTCTTTCTTATTTTAAAAGCACTAAGGGAAATACAGTTGGATCTTGCTTTAAAGCGTGGAACTGCGACGTGTGTGGTCGTAATTGCATTTTCCCACCTGTAGCGTACACGTACTGTAATGTGGTAGATACCTCTGGCAACTACTGTTGGTTCACAACGGGTAATGCCTTGAACTGCAGCCGGCTCTTACCGGCGTTCTTGTGGCTCGTAAACAAAATGAGAGAAGAAGCGATTTCTAATAACGTTCAAGGAAATATACTGAGCACCAGCTTGAAGTTCTCGTAAATGTGACCTTAGAAAATTGCACTAAGTGTATCACCGATGACTGTCTCGAATTAATAATGACGTGGGATATATGAAAGACATTTATAATTTTTACTGGCCTAAATTTCTGTAGCGGACACTAAAATTGTGCATGACTATAATTAACACAAAAGTACAAATTAAAACTGTAAATTTAGTGAACACATTCCAGTTCGCACGGAACTGAAGCCGGTCACTGCAGATGCTCAAGATGACGCCCACTTATAGTGTAGTAATCGCGACAAAAGTACCAGGCGTCGGATGCACAAAGTTTTTCGTTCGTAAAAACTTTTTTCTGATTGGTCGGCTGGCTTCGCTAAAAATATGTTCTATGTCACTGTGGAAGGTTTATTATCTTACGAACTTACGAACCGCTGAAGTCAGCGACGAAATACGCCTTCATTGATGTTCCACGCGTAGCTTTGTGTAACGTTGCCCAAGGAAGGGTTCGGATGTGACAATAAAACATAAATACGCTCCTGACAACTCCGGAGAGAGAGAGAGAGAAGTGACTTTATTTGCACCCGTCAAATAGATGACGGGGTAGAGGCTTCAGCCTAAACCCACAGTCATCCTCCCTAACCGTCGACCATCCGGGATCCCTTGGGACGCGGCGGCGGTCAGGGCGAGACCGATGACTTGCCGTTCAGCATTTTCTTCTTCGTCGAGTAGCAAGGACTCCCAGGATTCTCTACATCTATCTGGCTCATCATAGTTAGGACAGGTCCAAACCATGTGGCTAAGTCCGCTATACCATCACAATGCCTACACCGAGAGCAATACACCGAGGGATGCCATTTGCTCAACAGTTATGGGTTCGGAAATACCCAACTCCGGAGGAAAATTTTAGGCGCAGCTAAAATGGGGCGGATCTAAAAGTCAGCATGTGCAGCCTATGCGCGCAGCAGTCGGCACGAGCAGAGAGCGCATGGGGCGGCGGCCGTTGAGTATTCGCGGCGCCGTAACTAGATTCCGCCCGAGCAGTTTTTGGGAACAGGCGAGGGGAAAGGGGTGAGCTGGCCG